>NC_062270.1:36664167-36764636 GCF_916048215.2 Malus sylvestris | reverse complement strand
TAACAAACTAGTTTAACATACACAATAAGAGCTTTAAAATACTGAAAAGAGCTGATTTCACAATTTACAATTACCATGCGGCAGAAACTTCTTCAATTCTGCTTTCTACTATATTATCAAACAGAAAAAAGAAAATAGTTATAGAGGAAATACAGATGATTTATTAGCTGATATGTTTGAGTGTGCTAAGCTTGAGTCGAACTCATAACCGTGCAGCTCAAGTTCTCTCGCTTCTGTTCTCCCAGTAATTTGAATTAGGATTGACGGGATACAGATCGTGAGCACACGCAGACGAAGCAGTCCGTGGCCCTTCAGTTGACCCTGTTTCTATCTGTTTCTCGCCCGTGCCCCTTCCAAAACTAGATTGAAAATGTTTCCTCATTGCATCGATCTCAATACTCTCTGCTTTTGGATCCGAGACCAACTCTTGAACAACAGCCCTTCCTTCGAGCATGCTCACAACCGAAGACATGGTAGGCCTAGCTGTCGAAGTAACATTGCAACAAAGGAGAGCCACATTGATTGCAACAATCATCTCCTCTTTGTTAAAGTCTGATTCCAACCTTGGATCAACTAGGTCCATCAAATTCCCATGCTTTTTTAGAAGTCGTGCCTACAAAAAATGGAAGTAAGAAAAGCAATATAAATTCTGTCTTTGGATTAAACTTCACTGATTCAAATGTACTTTCACACATATAAGGTATATTAAGAAAATTTGAAGTTAAATTAGGAAGTAGTAGATTCATGTTACCCAATCAAGAAGATAAAAGCTTTCTTCCCTTTTCCAGTAAGTTGTGTTGTTTCTCCCGCTAACAATTTCCAATACGAGAATACCAAAACTATAGACATCTGCTTTATCAGTCAGATAACCTCGCATTGCATATTCGGGTGCCATATATCCACTGCAATATCATGAAATCATATCATTAACCTAGATTTAGCTAAAATAATTAGTAAAAATATTGCTAATTGAATACTTAAGATTAATCCAATAGTTAGAGAGATACACAGTAATACAACTATATTCAAAGAACAAATCTGCCCTTGAAATTTATTGAACAACAATGATTTGGTTAGGTTGAACAACTATGTAAGTTATAGACTTTCCGTTGCTCTATCTTCTCTTTTAAGGGTGGAAGAAGATCAAAACAAGAGAATAAGAAGATACATAAAAGTTTAGGGACTCACTAAGTTCCAGCAATACGGGTGCTAATGTGTGTATTATCCTCTTCATCAAGCTTGGCCAATCCAAAGTCAGATATTTTCGGGTTAAGATTTTTATCAAGCAGAACATTAGTAGCCTTGATGTCTCTATGAACGACCTTCAATCTTGATTCCTCATGAAGATAAGCCAAACCTCTTGCTGTACCAATACAAATCTTGTGCCTTATTGGCCAATCCAACTTCAAATGACTTTCTTCTACCCCTTCAATTTGCCAAATTAAACAAGGTTAGTTGTAGGGACATAGTTTTAGTGCATAAGATCTTTTATGCCACTGTATGATGAAATGAACTTTTGGCAAACAAGACTAATATTTACTGAAGAAAGCATGAGCGACGCTATTATTTTCCAGGTACTCATAGACAAGCAATAATTGATTTCCTTCAATACAACATCCATGGAGCTTGACAAGATGAGGGTGTTGCAGAGCAGAAATCATGCCAATCTCATTAACAAATTCACGATTCCCTTGCTTGGATTTGGAAGAAAGCTGCTTAACAGCTATTACGGTGCCATCTGCTAGAAGGCCCTACATTTGAGAAAGATTGTCAAATTTGCATCACTATGGATCAAATTAACTTTCATTAGAATGGACAATATCAAATTAGAAAAAAAAAATGTAATCAATAAATAAATTATTTGCTCCGAAGAATACCTTATAAACAGGACCAAAACCACCTTCACCAATCTTGTTGGCTTTGTTAAAGTTATTTGTGGCATCTTTGAGTTGCTTGAAGGTAAATTTACCAGTTTGAAGGTCCACACCCTTCAAATCTGTATAACAAGTAAAACTCATAAGAAATTGTGTCGAAGAAAACTTTCAGAACGATAGCATTCTTAGTTCTTAATATTTTGTGCCTGATTCTATAATTTAACTAGTAACTTGATCTATAGGCAGACACTTTGCATCATGAGTTTGGACGATAAATATATTATAGCAACATCAAAGTGCTGGAAAGCTCAATATCTAAATAATTACTGTCTTTGTGGTGCACGTCAATATGTAGGAGAACCATGCAAAATAACCTAAAAATTGTACTTAATTAGTTACGAAAAAAGCTCGATGAGAAAAAGTAATGGAAAAACAAAAAGGAAAAACCACTATAACAGAATAAACTGCAAATTAATACCATCCTCCAATGTCTTTTGTTGCCCTAGTAGGCCTTTCTTCCAAAGAATACCAAATATCAGTAGTATAATGAAGACTCCTCCAACCATAATTCCAACCACGGCACCTACATGCACGCCACTTCTACCAGTTGATGTGTCACTTACAGGTTTTGGCGGGGGATCAAAGTCTGTCGGAAGAAATAATATAGCTTAAATTATAGTAAATGTAAATGTAATTGATATGAGAGTGGATTATTCAACCAGCTATCTAATGCACATAGAAGCAGAAGATTGAACCCGGTCTTTGGGGCATCCTAAATAAGTAGATAGTATATAAAGTAATCCCTCGAACAAACTTTCTTTGGATGGTTGCAAATATTATATGTTTCCTTAAGTGAACTGGATAGTTTTCATGTAAATAGTTAAAAATCCCCGACGTAGAATTTTGTTGTATTTAAAAGCGCATACCCGTCACCTAGGAAAAAACAGCATACTATGTGATAAGAAAATTTAAGAGTATTTCTTCAAGTCTTGGCCCAAACTATGTAAAACAGGAGAAAAGCACAGAAGCATTTTTGTGAAAATACAAGGGAAAGGAAATATTGAAGAAGAACCTTGCAGAATTGAAGTCGGATCTCTTAATTTAGTAGATATATCAATGCATATGGTCGACGCATAGTAATTAGACGGAGCTTAGATCAGTGAAAACTTACTTGGGTCTACTGAAATAAGTGGACCATAGATTCCTCTAACAGGGACGCCTGTTGTCCCTTTCCCGGCCCAATATAAACGAATCTCCAATGTATTATTAGTTACAGGAGCAGTAAAGTTCTTTATGACTACATCACCAAACACACCAGCTTCATCCATGATATTGAAGTCCTTCTTCACTAGTTTTCCCTGCAATATATATATATATATATATATATATATATATATATATATATATATATATGTATGTATATATATATATAAATGTATATATACTAATTTAGTTGCTTAACATTTCATGATCATAAATGTGAAAGTCAACATTCAAATCAACCAAAATATAAACAATGCTTGTTGAAAATTAGAATTTCACTGGTATACATGGCAGTGGATGTGATTAGTCACCTGAATGTAAATATCGAATATGCGCCTTCCCAAGCTTTTATGTGTTCTGCCATTTCTAAACATTATCTCTGCAAAATGGAGGTTTACAGTGTAGTTTCCATTTCCCAGACAAAACCCAAAATAAGTTAGAGAGATGGGAGAAAGGCGTGCATTCATGTACAGTTGAGGATTGGCCATATAGAGTCTAGTTTTATTATTCACTATAAGGGTGTCCGTAGTTTGGTCGTCATCAGTGAAGTAACCAGTGCTGCTTAATGCCCAATTTGTTGTGCTCTGGTAAAATAATGAAGGTCCAGCTGAATCTGCGTCACCATCATATGATGTATTTGTCTCTCCAGGGATAGTAAATTCTTTCCCACCACAATTTATACGGAGAGAGTAATACAAATCTATGAAAAAAGAAAGTAGAGATTAGTAGGAGTTGAGGAGGAAAAATAAAAAAGAATGAACCGAAAAGAGAAAGGTAATCATTTGTGTAGAAAATCGGCCTACATGGTGGACACTGTGTAGTTCTGAAACATGAAACAGTTCTCCTGATAGAGTAATTCAGGGTACAGAAAATGTCAGCAATCATAAATGAGAAGAAGGAAAAAATAGTACATAATACACCGTTGGAAACTGAAGTAAATTTATAGGTGCATGCTTTGAGACGATTAATTTGAACTTACGAACTATTGCCCTTTGACGAGCTTGCAAACAAGTTCCTGCAGAAATTAGCACAAATGAAAAGTTAAGCTTGCACCACAAGACACAAACAGAAACTTCAAGCTAATGAAAACATTCTTACATGCTACCGAGCGGTTGACAACCTCCATCCCTTATGGTGAGGTTGTTATATGAAAGATCACTGCACAAAAAGGGCTATGATGCAAATTGTTTTCCATATGAAGTGTGTGAGTACAAAAGGAAATAAGGGTAAGGAGAAAGAGGTAGGCATTAACATGGCTGGAATGAAGTTTTTATATCATAGTTTTATATCTATTTTAGTAAAAAACAGCATAAATTTCCTTACTAAGCAACTAAAAAGTAGCATTTGGAAGAGAAGCTTACACGACATCTTTGGGCCACGTAGGTATGGGTCCAGTCAGCAAGTTTCCAGTTAAGAATCTAAAATAATGAATACAGAAAACTCAGTCAAGAATATAGTGTTTGTTCTTAGGAACTTCTTTGTAAAGGTTTGAAAATTTGAGTTTGCCAACTCTGAGTGCATTAGATCAGTACTTCCATCTGAAAGAAACTGTTGGAATTTATTAGGTTCATTTAGGAAATTAATTAGAGATTTGTTTTGATTTTGTAGTAGGGTATTTTTGGCATTTACGCATGAGGGTTTCTTAGGTTTATTGCTCTATAAATAGAGCTTGTAATTTAGTTTGAGGAATCAAGTTAGTCACAATGTAGCATCTTAGGGTTTTGTAGCCGTTTCGCATTCTCGTTTGATATCAATAATATTTCTTATTTTGTTAGTCTTGTTCGTTGCGCACTCTAATATTCAACTATCTAAGGGTGATCACCTTATGTCACTTAATTGCATTAGTAATGACTCTAATGAATAAACTAAATTTTACTGCAGTATAACCTGTGACCCATAATTATAGTAATCGTGATTGGAAATACTTCCAGCTTGTCAGGCTGGGGCGTAACAAAACCATTGAAGAATGTCTGCGTGAATTTCATATAAGAAAGACAAGATTGGTCATTTCAATTGCTTACATATAATCCACTTTTGCTAGACTAGCAAAGCTGCTTGGAATTTCTCCGGTCAGCTTGTTAAAGCTGAGGTCTCTGCACAAACAAATAGCAAATGCAGTTTATATATGCTCTCTGCAGAGAAGGAAATGTCATCTGAAAGAGATGTTCTCTTAATAAATACAGAACCTTAATGTCCCTCCAACATCGTCTAAGTCACTTTAATAATCCTTAAATTAGTAGAATCAAATCTAGAAGAAATTTTTTTATCTGAAGTCGGAAAAAAATAGGTACGAATACATTTGTACTTACAAAGTTTCCAATTTAGCCATTTGCCCAAGATTTGGAGGTAGGCGTCCAACAAGGTTGCAACTCCTCAACATCCTGCAACAGAAACACCAAAGCTTTGAGTTTATAGAAGACTTCCGGTACAGACGGAAATTTTGTGTCATTGAACCATTAACTCACAGTGTCTTCATGTTTTTCATCTTATGGAGCGAAGGAATGGGTGATTCAGGTCCACTCAAGTCAGTGATTCTCCTGCATGTTAAAATTGACCATGAACATAAACTTCGCATTTCGCTAATTGTTTTGTATTTATAAATAGAGACGATATATACTAACAAGTCAATTAAGCTTGTCAAAAGAGAAATGCCAGAAGGAATTGGCCCTGTCAAACCGCTAGCCTGAATCAATCTGTTTCAACGAGTCATAACATATTAATTAGTGATAACATTCAGAATGAAATAGCAGAAAGATGACACACAAAAGAAAAACACTCACAGTTTTTTAAGACTTGTCCAGTTCCCAATAAAATCAGGTATCTGCCCGGAAAAGTGACTGTCACTAACCCGACTGCATAATGATTGGAAAAGGGAAAATACTACCAGTTAGTATGAGAAAGTAGTAAAAAAAATGTATAAGCGCTCAGGAAACCTTTAAGAAGAAATAACCACAGAAGCTTACAATTCCTTTATTTTGGTAAGCATTGCAAATGTTTCTGGCAACTCCCCAGTAAAGTTGTTTGAGGAAAGCAGCCTAAGTATGAAATAGATATAACAATATATCAATGATAAAGAAGTAGATGATTTATTGGTGAAAACATCCAGAATCTGTCTACAAGAAAGAAAATTCCAAATAAACCAGATACTTTTTAACAGGTAAAATTTGAATAGGACTCTTACATTCTTTCTATGTTGGCCCAAGATCCAAGCTCCTGAGGGAGAGGTCCAGAGAAATTATTGAAACTGATGTCCCTATACAAACAAATTCAATTCCATTGATTAAAAAAACATCATTAAGGATCTCCATAGAATCAAATGGGATAAGCAAGAAACAAATGCGCAATCAACACTCACAAACTCTTCAGGGTGGTGATGTCTCCGAGCTCTTTGGGGATAGAACCCGTCAAACGATTTCCAAAAAGGGTTCTGCATCAAAAACAATAGTCTTAAGATCACTTTTATCAAACAAGAGGCTCCATAACATTAATATGTTCGTCAATACGAAGGCAATGAACCCCATGTGTTCGATTCAATATTTATGATTCAAACACCTCATGACCACGGAAGCTCATTATCATGAACAAAACCCAATGTAATAGATTCATAGTTTAAGAAAGAAATGGCTGAAGAACATTGGAGTGACCAAATAAAGTAACAAGAACATGACATGAGCATCAAACACAAAAATGTATGCAGCGAGAGAGAAGACAGTACATGTTCAGTAGTGGAAGAGCGCTCCATTCTGGAGGGATGGTACCGCTCAGGTAGTTGCGGGTGAGGTCGCTGAAGGAGAAAGAAAGAAACCAGTTATTGTCTCATTGACAACAGACATAAAGGTAAGCTATGTATGAAATTAGAATGTTTCATTTACACGACACAAAGTTATTTTCTTTTTTAATTTAAATAATGTAAACTTGGAGGGGTAAAAATGTGCTTACATTTCTTGAAGATAGGTGAGATTTACCAGCTCTAGTGGGAGTGTTCCTTGCAGATCTTGAGATTTTAGAATTCTGTGTTTCATCGGAAAACAGGGTTTCAAAGATTAGTTGCAAATTAACAGATATCCATTATGCATCTATACTATGACTAAAAGGAAAAGCTGCCACATAAATGAGACCAAACAGGTAAAACACTAATTTATCATAGAAAATATTTACTTATGGTCAGGGAATTAAATAGGAAGAAGGAACTGGTTTTCTTACTTTAAAACCGAAGGTAAATGTCCAATGTTCTTTAGAAAGAATAAAACTTGAGGAATCACACAAACGATAATGTAGAGGGTAAAGGATTTGGGAAAATGGAAACCCCACTAGGGTCTAGAGATATCAGAATTACATTTAGCTTTATACCCAACGGTGGATCACAAATTCAATATGCACTAAAACTGAAAAACAATTGAAACACTGTTCATAAAAACAATGTAGTTCCGATTTTGTCCTCGCTTAGTTTGTGTTATTATAAGTCTGCCATTCTGTCTGCTGAGTTCTTGAGCTGTCGTTTACTCTCTTGGACAGCACAACGAGAAAACTCACTTTCCTCCTCCACGTCTACCTTCCGCTCGACTTCAATTCGAACCAAAAAAATCTCCGACAGCCCGCACACCCCATCAAACCCTAGAAACCATTTCTTTTTTTGGGCATCCGGAGGGTTGCTCCTTATTTATCCCTGCTCTTTGTTCTCTCCATTTGATTCAATTTCGGTGAGTTCTTCGTTGATCCTTGCCCCATGATTTCCTAATTTGATTTTCTTGGGCGTCTTCAGGCGTCATTTTGATCTGGGTTTTCTGCGTTGTTGCTTTTCGTTTTTGGGTTTTAATTTTTTTCGGTGGTTTGATGAATCTGTGTGCGAGTATTGGTGTTTTGTTAATTAAGTTGTATTTGGGGCCTTGGGTAAGCTCAGAAACTAACAGAATTGAGTTCTACTGATGAAATGGGTTTCTTTTGGGAATGATGATTAGTAGTTTGGATGGCTTCTGTATAAACATACAACCCATATTGAACTCCTTCAATTCTATTCCTTTATGAATAGATTAATTGATACGGCCTATTTGTTGATGAGAGTCTATCAAAACGTTATGGAGTTCTACCAAAAGTTTATGGAGTTCAATGCAGGAGGAATTATCTGCAGACCTGAAGGATGAATTTAAGGTAAATTGTACTCAGTTTATGGTAGTAACCCCTCTACTTGCATTAGTTGTGACAGATTTTCCTTTTTGGTTCTATCTCATGAGTTTGTCAAGGAGAAAGTTTGTGAACGAAAGAAATCTAATCGAGAGATATTTTATTTTTTGGCAGATATCATGCATTATATTTGGGTGTTTGAACAATGTTTGTCTAAAAGTGTACTCTGTTTTTTAGTGTACAACTTTTATTTTCTCTTTCCTATTATGTATTTTATAGGCCAGAGAAGCCCGGAGAAAAGCTATTGAAGAAAGGAATGAGGAAGCTAAAGCAGCATTTGAAAGTATGATGCAAGTTCTATTCTGTACTTACACCAGATACTCCTGACATTTCAAATACGGTAACTTCCCAAACATTGATATTTTGGTTTTCTATTGGTATATGTGAAACCAACTTGATTTACGTTACAAGGTTGAGGGTTGAGGATAGTTGCCAAATAACATAAGTAATTTGTTCATTTTGTTGTCTAGCGTATATAAAACCAACCATGGAACAAGAGAAGTAATTTGTTAGCAAATAACAGAAGTAATTTGTTGTCTAAGTTTTTTAATTAATGTACGAATGGTTTTCTTATTTTAACTTGCCAAATGCATAAATGATTAGATTATTCTGTAGTATTTCGCTATGGTGGTATTAATTTTCTGTTTTTTTTTGTTTTTGAGTACATCGTATTTTTACATTAAGGGGATGGGGAGTTTGGCTAAACCACACAATAAACAACCTAATTTGGTATCGAATTCTTTATCCACGAGATTCGAACCTAAGACCTCTCACTTCCAAGTGAAAATGAATACCACCATACTGTAGTACTGAGTGGCTTATTCTGATTTTAGATGGCTTAATCCTGCATATTCTGTCTTTTTCATGTCTAATTAGGTACTAATGTTTCTATTTTATGTGTTCTGTAAATTTTTTGTCATGAGTTATTATTATTTACAAGGAAATGCTTGAGTGTGCAATTCAACCCTTAGATTTAATGTAATTGTATTTTATCGTATTTCTGAAGAAATCTACATACGGTGAACTTTGACGATAAATTATTAGCCTTCCTATTGATTTCTTATAATTAATTTGGAATGGTTGGTTTCAACGGCCAACTGAGAAGGAAGGAATGAGATATAGCCAATGAATTACGGAGCTCATTATCGATTCTTGGCCTGATGTAAGTACTCCACTTTATGTTTTTCTATCTGCCTCGTGTTTTCTTCTTTTGTTTAAAACAAAAGTATTAGTTCTAATAAAAATATTAACCTCTTTAACACTTAGCATATGAATTTTTTTTTTTTTGTCAAACGATAGATTTTGTTAGATTAGTCAACGACGGGATTCAAACCCACGTCATCATACAAGGGCTCAACTCATTTCCACACTCTGATAAAGAGCCACTTGCCACTTAGTATATGAATGAATTAGCCCAAACTAGAGTTACTATATTTTATGCCTCTTTTCTTTCTATTTTTGTACTCAATGAGGTATTTAATATGTCATAGAAGCCTAGAAGGTCAAAAGCCTTTGCTTCAATTTCCAAATCATCAAATTGAATGTGCTTATGTAATCTTAATATTGATTTTATTTTCGTTTTTTTCTTTTTATGTATTAGTATTTGACTCTTATCCTATTCTCCCTTTCGACCCTTTTAATCCTTTATTTTTTCCGATTTTGATAATTATCCAAATGAAATTCATTAATAAGTTGGATTTTATATTTAATTTAATCTATAAATTTTGTAAAATATGCATGGGAGTTCAAAGTGGAGAGGGGTACGCACATATTAAGCGTATGTATCACCGTCATATTGTAGATTTTGTATGTAAATAGTATGTATCTCAGTCATATTGTAGATTTTGTATGTAAATAATATGTATCTCAATCAGATTGTAGATTTTGTGTGATTTTTAACAAGACTATCAAATCTTTTGTATGTTAATAATATGTAATACACATCAAGTATTATCATATGCATATAAATAGTACTAGATGCAAAAATTTTGTATGATTTTCAATCATGCAGTATCACGCGGCATATTCCTTGTTAGTTATATATGCTAACGCGCAATGGAAATAATATTGTTCATAAGCGACAGTGTAAAGACGTAAATACCCCTCTTCAATTGGTCTAATCGAAACCGAATACTGCCTATCCAAATTTGCTCACCCTTTCATTCCTTCCTCCTCTACCTCTTCATCCTTGCTCCACCGCGAATCGAAACCCAAAGTTGCTCATCCAAATCAAATTCGGTTCACTCAAATCCTTAGAACCCTAAAACCCAAATTTCTCCAGATCATTCCAAAGTTCAACGGCAAACACAAAACCCAGGTCCCTAAACTCACTCGATAACGTGTCAAGGGCTGGGCATCCAGTTCTCTCACGTGCCTCCCGTTGGATCCAGTATGCTTTTGCTGCTACCAATCTACAGATAGAGCTTAAATTTACCTACAATTTTTTTTAATTTTTCTTGATTGGAATTTGGGCTTTTTATTCCTCCTTAATCCCAAAGTTCTGTAATTTATGCAACTTCGATCGAAAGACATGTTTTTTATTGCTGAAAATTGTTAACCCCAATTTAGATATTCATTTGCTCATTAAAATGGCGTTTTGGGTTCCGTAACCGAACCTCCTTGCTCCTCTTTTACAGAATATTCAGAATATATGTGGGTTTTGCTTTGAATTTGATAAACCTTTCTGGGTTCGTGAGCTGATGCAGTTTTTGGGTACTAAGCCGAAATTTTGTTGGATAGGAACCCATAAACAAGTATGAGGAAGTATGTGAATCATCACTCAGCAAGGGTAATTGTTTAGCCATCCTTGTGGTCATTTTTATTCTTTCCATGGTTTCCTGTAATGCTTGGCAAAGTTTTGAGATTTAGTCTCTACAATGTGGGAACCAAGGAACTCATTTCCCTTTCATGCTCTGAATTCACACTCAGTCTAGAGATTATATAATCATTTGGGCTTGGTTTCTCTCTAGGATAAAGCTTTTGTCTGGCTATATATATGGAACTGGATTTGTGTAATTAATGTCAAATAATTGAGTTCAACATAGTTATATTTTTTGGCTTAAGCTTTCATCTTTCTTCCTTCGTTTTTCAAAAGAGGTTAATTTTATACTCATTTTAAAAAAAATTATGCATAGTAGTTGTTAAATAATTGCGGCATTTGAAAGTTCTTACTTCTGTAATTGTGAGATGATTATTGTGTATTTGCTTTATTTAATTACAATACAGGGGTTATGGAAAATTTAATTTATGCAGGTGTTTTCATTTTTTCTTCCTAGCTATCAATTTGATTTTGCACATGATGCCAAAAAGAACTAGGAATAGCGAAAGCAATCAGATGGTACAAGTTCATTCTAGAAGTGGCGGAGCGTGGACATTTTTGCTAGTTAGTAACTATTTAAGAATAGCAAAGGTGGCCTAATTTTAAGATACATTCTAATTTTCTTCGTATTTTTGTTCGTAAACCGACAAAACAGAGTTGGTCAAACTCAAAATTTTCAATTCAACTTCCATGTCAAGAATGCTTATAGCTTTATGAAAATGATTATTGCATAATTTTGTTTTATTCATGGCCCTTGATTCGTCAAAGGCCAGAAATAAATAGTGTGCATGAAGAGAAAAAGGTGAGCAATAATCACTTTTCATAGCAGTAAACAATAGCAACATTTACTTGTTTTGCATATACAAAAAGAGCTTTAAATTTTTTATGCCCCAAAGCTAGGACAAATTTTGTGTGCAGAGAATAAATCTGGTTCACTAAGTGTCATAATAAAAGTGGTTGTAAATTTTTTTTTAAAGTATCCAATCACTTATATTATAATATTTAATATATCAGATGGTACTCTCAGCACATTAAAAAATCACTCGGTCACGGCGTGAGAAAATCACAAAGACACTAACGTGCTCGACTGTTCTATTAAACTAACATCCCTCAAATCCAACATAAGGTTGAATGTGAATACTACGTGCCAAGTTGCCAATACTCGATGAGGCCACACTAGGCCTTATATAATTCCTACTTTATTTTGGAGGTTTCATGGGCATGGGTTAGTTATGGGACATGTAATGAAAAATTAATTGATACGTATAGCAAGTAGACGTGGGGGCTTTTTCTCTCCTCCGTGAGAGTCCTCCGTTGTGAGTGTTTTCTTCTTCCTTTGTGGGAGTTTTAAATCGTTCTTTCCCTATCGCTGCTAAGAAGTTTGGTTTGTTTCTCTCTCCGGCTTGGGGTCCGCATCGGCATATTTTCAATTGGATTTGGTATTTATTTCTCTGGAGGTGGGGTTTCTGGGGCTTTCAATTCCCTCACCTTCCATTATGGTCGGAGGAGGGGGAATTTATTGTGGGCAACAACCCCGAATAGTTAATGACATCAAAGGCATGCCACCTACTTTTAGATCCGACGTAAATAGACAACATCTTTCTCCTTCTGGGTCAAACAGGTACTCAGCACTAAACTTTCTTTTTGTAGTTGGTTTCCTATTTACACAGAGTGGAACCCTCCAGACGCATGACCTGTTTGTGGAGTACGAGTGCAATCAACATCACTCTCTTCGAATTGAATCTACAAGGTACATCATCACCAGATCTACTCGCAAGAAACAGGGAGCACGTGGTAGAAGAAAACACATGGCGAATTCAGCGGTGGAGGAATTGGTGGTCAATCTCGAGAAGTCAATGGATCTATCAACAATGGAACAGGGGGTGAAACTGGTGGGGGCTACTCTCACAAATAAATCTCTGAATAAGTGGGGGGTCAGAAATATACTGCGATCGTCATGGAAGGATATGGGTGAGGTGGAAGTCAAATGGGTCCATGACAACACTTTTATCATAACAGTGCAGGATGAAAGCACGGCTGTCAAGATTTTGAGGCAATTGCCGTGGGCTGTCATGAAACAAAATTTCTCTGTAAAAAGGTGGCCACCAGATCTAGCGATTGAGGAAATCCAAATGGCACTGGTACCTTTCTGGGTCCAAATTCGAGGGGTGCCACTTTCTCTCAGCACAGAAACAAATGTGAGACGTCTGGCAAAAGAGATTGGAGATTTGGTGGAATTAGATGATCCGGCAAAAGCTCGGGGTTTTCTCCGAGTAAGGGTGGAAGTTAATACTAAGAATCCTCTTGCTAGGGGTTGCTGGATTCCAAGGGGCAATAATAAGGATTCATGGATTGAATTTCGATACGAGAGGCTCCAGGATTTCTGCTATCGATGCGGGAGGATAGGGCATGTCAATACTGAATGTTCTTTTGCTATCGGGAATGGTGATGCTGTTGGGTATGGCGAATGGACGAAAACTAGTCCTGTTTGAGATGAAGTTGAAATGTCAAGGCCCCTCGCCATTAATACAGGAGAAAGGAGACTGACTGGAGCCATCAGAGGAGGTGATAAGAACTTATTGCAGCAGCGCGTTGAAACTACGGAGACACCTAGTAGTCTGGAAGTAGTTGGAACTTCAATGGGACCCGCACACCATACGGAGGCACACAGTTCAAGTAAAGGGATGAAAAGATGGAATAGGGTGAGAAGTAGGATGGAGGGTCCGAAAACGGACTTTCAGCAATGGCTTGTGGACGGACATGAACCCCATGTGACTCACCATGTGGTAATGGGTTTAGGCCAATTGGGCCCTCAGCCAACCCATTTGTTCCATTTTCCAAGCCTAAGTATTTTTTCCCAAGCTGCGAGAATTCAAGAGATTCATGCTAGTGATGGGCCTAGCTTTTCCGACCCAGGGCGGAATGCAAGCATGCAACTGTCTATTCCTAATATGGTGTATACTGAAGTGAATGAGGAGAACATCAACAAAAGAGGATCTAAGCGGGAGTTCATGGAGATTGAACCTTATTCTCACAAAAAGAAAAAGGCAGGAGACAATTTGCTTATGAGTACGAGCGGCTTGGAAAATGGACGAACCAGTTATGTAGCAGATGAGTCACATGCAGTTCCTTTAACCTTACAGGAACACCTAGAAGACGCATCAGAGCAAGAGAAAATTGTACTGTTCGTAGGAAAGAAGGGCGAAGGTTCACAAGGTGGTGGCGGCTGGCCATTAACAGCCGTAAAAGTACCATGATACATTTACTCTGGAACTGCCGTGGTCTCGGGTCGGACACGGTAGTTCGAGCCCTTTATGGGCTAATCAGAAAACACAGACCCGCTATGATCTTTCTCTCTGAAACCAAAATGAAGGATTATAGAGTTGATGGTGTTCGTAGGCGTTTAGGTATTCGAAGGGCTTTCATGTCTCGCCAGTAGGGAGAGTGGGGGTTTAAGTATGTGGTGGGATGAGTCTGTAGAAGTGGAAGTTGGGTTTTATTCTAAGCACATTATTGATGCTCGGATTAAGCTTGTGGACTCTGAGGGTTGGACGCGTGTCACGTGGGTGTATGGCACTTCCTATCGGGCTGAGAATGATGCTTTCTGGGGGTGGATGCATACCTGGTTTAAACCATCAAATATTCCCTGGCTTTGCGGTGGTGATTTCAATGAGATACTCTGGGATTATGAGAAGTCGGGGGGAACGGAGCTGAACTATAATAGGCCGAGATTTTTGGAGGAGTTCCTAAACTCTTCAGAGTTAATGGACCTGGATTTTAATGGACCTCCGTTTACTTGGAGAGGTATGAGAAATGGGCAGCTCGTGGAGGAGAAGTTGAATCGAGCTCTGTCAAACAAGCTGTGGCAGGAGTGTTGGCCTAACTCCTTGGTCATTCATGAACCTGTTATTGGGTCGGATCACTGCCTCCTAATTATTCAGAGTCAGCCTCGAGGTCAAGGATGAGAAGTGTACGGAAATTGTGGAAAGTTGTTGGAGGGGATAATATGTAGGAGATGGCATTACGAGATGGCAAAAGAAGCTGAACCAGTGCAGGTCCCAACTGTCTTGTTGGAGTCGAAATGTTTTCAAGTCGAGAGGTATCGAGCTTGAATGTCTCCAAAATCAGTTGGGGGATCTTCAATATAATTGGAGTAAAAACTTTGAGCAAATAAAGGAGTTAACAGTGCGCATTGGAAGATTATGGGAGATTGAGGAAAGCTATTGGCTTCAAAGATCAAGGGTGAAGTGGCTTCGAAAAGGTGATGCGAATATTGCTTTCTTTCATCAATCCACTTTGCAACGCATGAGAAGAAATTGTGTGGTCAAACTCCAAGATGAGGGGAACGGTTGGGTGGAAAACCAAGATACCATCCGCCATACCTTTGATGAACATTATATTAATCTTTTCACCTCCTCGGGTCAAAGAGATTGGGGACCGTCGTTGCACTGCCTCCAACATACGATGAGTGAACAGATGAATGAGGCTCTGACCAGGCCAGTTGGTATGGAGGAAATTAAACAGGCTACCTTCCAAATGGGTGGCCTAAAGGCCCCTGGACCTGATGGTTTCCAGGGTGTTTTCTATCACACATTCTGGAATACTCTTATTGATGATGTCAACTGTATTGTGCATGATTACATGCTAGGGGTCTGCTCCCTGAAATGCCTCAATTCTACTCATATTATGCTAGTCCCGAAAGTCAAGAACCCAGTTTCTGTGGGGCAATTTCGACCCATCAGTTTATGTAATTACTCCTACAAGATAGTCTCAAAAATCCTTGCGAATCGTCTCAAACCTATCCTTCCAGATTTGATTTCTCCAATGCAGAGTGCCTTTGTATCTGGGAGACAAATTCAGGATAACATTGGCATTGCTCATGAGATGTTCCACTTTTTGAAATTAAGGAAAGCGAAATATAAGTTTGAAATGGGTCTTAAGCTTGATATGCATAAAGCGTATGATCGGGTAGAATGGGATTTCTTGGAGGCGGTGATGGAAAGGATGGGGTTCTGTTCTCAATTGAAGAATTTAGTGATAGGGTGTGTGAAGATTGTAGACTTTGCGGTGATTATCAATGGACAGCCGGGGCAGAAGTTTACTCCGTCTAGGGGTATCCGTCAGGGCGACCCTTTATCTCCGTACCTATTCATCCTTGTAAGTGATGTTTTCTTCAGACTTCTCCAAATGGCGATTGACAGGCGACAACTCATTGGCATCTCTCTGCATTCCGGATGTCCGGTGATTTCCTATATGTTTTTTGCGGATGATACCCTACTTTTCCTCAAGGCTGATAAGCAGAATTGTAATACTCTGAATAAGCTTATTGACAATTATTGTTTGGCGTCTGGTCAAAAGGTGAATGTTTAGAAATCTTGTATGTTCTTTGGCGCAAATGTTCCAAATAGTCTCTCTACTGAGCTTTGTACTGTGATGGGTATGCCTTCTGTGGAGGATCCCGGTATGTATCTTGGCCTTCCCTCTATCTGGGGCCGCTCTAAAAAACAAGGTCTGACTTTTGTAAAAGGGAAGATTTTGGAGAAAATTCAAGGCTGGAAACAGAATATGCTCTCATAAGCAGGAAAAGAATTTATGATAAAAGCTGTGCTTCAAGCCATTCCCGCTTACCCTATGAATGTTTTTAAATTTCCGGCAACGTTGTGTTCAGAGATGGATTCTTTAATTGCTGCTTTCTGGTGGGGTCAAAAAGGTGGGGAGAAGAGAATACATTGGGTTTCCAGGGATATGTTGGGGCTCTCTAAGCAAGTAGGGGGAATGGGATTTAGAGGGTTTCGAGAATTTAATGATGCTTTACTAGCTAAACAATGCTGGCGTCTTATTCAGGATCCTGATTCGCTGTGGGCACAAGTACTCAAGGCTAGATATTTCCCTCATTGTTCTTTCCTTGAAGCTAAACGTGGGGGAAGGGCGTCTTGGGGTTGGTCCAGTTTACTTGTTGGACTCGATGTTCTCTTACAATGAACTCATTGGCAAATAATGAATGGTAGAAATGTCCGTGTGTGGCTGGACAGGTGGATTCCCTTTGTCCCTGGGGGACATCCTACGCCGATATCTATAGCTCCGGTGTCTAGGAATATGAGAGTGGGTACTCTTATTAGTGGCTCTTCGGGATCGTGGGACCTTGACTTCCTTAAGCCTTTCATCTCACCTGAGGACTACTCCGCAATCCTGGATACTTGTATTGGTGATCCGTTACTGGATGATCGGCTTGTTTAGCCGGGTACTAGAAACGGGATTTATAATGTGAAGTCGGGCTATCACTGGAAGAAAGCTTGCTCGATGCCCTTAGCTGGACGTGTCACTTCCTTTTCCTCCTCAATTCCTTCTAATGTTTGGAAAACTGTCTGGAAGTTGGCGACTCCTTCAAAGATTCGCAATTTTATGTGGAGGGCGTTACATCGTGCCCTTGCTACCATGGATGTGCTTTTTATTCGTCACTGTTCCCCTTCACCAATTTGCCCTATTTGCCATGCTTATGATGAATCTGTGGAACACTTGTTCCTTTTGTGCCCGTGGGTTGAGCCCATTTGGTTTGGTGGTATCTTAAGTTTTAGGGTGAACAGGGCAAGCTTTACTTCTCTAGCTGCTTGGCTGGCTTCTATTATCGAGGCTCAGTTGGGGTCTAAGGATGAAATCATTCGGCTTTTGTCCTATGCAGCGTTTACTTGCTGGCATATTTGGAAGGCCAGGTGTGCACTTATTTTTAGTCAAAGGAAACCATCACCTCATTAGCTCATTTTGGCTATTTCAAATTCTTTTGGATCTTTTTTGAAGGCCTCTTGTGAGCCTGTGGATTTTGTCCAGTCTGCACCATCGGTTACCCCCTTTTGGATCGTTGGTCCCCTCCATATGCCCCTTTCTTGAAGGTGAATGTGGATGCTAGTTGGACAATGATATCCAAAAGGGGATATGCTGGAGTGGTTATTCGAAACCATGAGGGCTATTTTGTGGCTGCTAGAAGGATGGAAATTATGGCAGCTAATGCTGAAGCGGCTGAAGCTTTTGCGATTCTCATTGGTTGTGAAGTGGCTGTTTCGTTGGGGTTGGCTCAGGTGGCTTCTTCTGGAAGTTGGGAGGCTTTTCCCATTCGGGTAAAGATTCTACGGCTTGTGGAGTCCTTCCAATGTTACTGCTAGTCTTAGGTTCTAAGATCGGCCAATACGACGACGCACTGTTTGGCGTCGAGAAGAAATACGGAGATGTGCGGTTTAACTTGGATTAATACTCCTCCATCTTCGTTGGTGCATGTATTGAACAAAGATTGGCTTCCTTGCCCCCCTTAAAAAAAATTTTGGTTCCCTGCAGTGGAGGGGGTGACGTCTTGCTCTTAGGGCAGCGTCTGTTGGTGTTTGTACCCTCCTCCTATGCTTTGTGGTTCTTGTTTCCTGTGTTGCTCCTCTGTGTGGGCTTCTTGCTTCTTTGGCTTTGGCCCTGGTAATGTTATCTCCAGTCTTTCAAAAAAAAAAAAAAAAAAGCAAGTAGACGTGGGGTCCACAAAACCGAATTCCAACCATCTAAATCAACATCTCTCCTCGTTGTCTATGGCTTAAGAAATAAGTTAATCCATGACAATTCTATATAACCCAACGTTTGTTTTCCAACTTATGTCTCTTTATCACATTAAGTACTTAAATTGGTCTTTATTAACGCAATAATCTCATGCGCATGTTATGTGTCAAATAAATTGAAAACAAAGAATTTAGAATTTCCTCAATTTTTTTTCAACTAGTTTAGACTACGCATCTGTTTTTTTACAAAATTTGATTAATATGCTTTGATTAATTGCCAACTCAACATTTATTTCATTTATTTAATATATATATATATATATGTCCACTTAAGCTATCTAACAACTAATTTCTTACAATTTAAAATTTTTAAATTCGTGACATTATCAAAAATATTAGTTTAAGTAATTCATCATTATCACTAAAAAATAACTTTTTTTTTAATTTTATTTTTAATTAGTCTCTTCTTTCATTAAAAAATCATTAATACTTTCATTAAAAACTTCATTATTTTTAATTAAAATATTACGTATGTTGTGGTCTATTTTATCTGACAGAGGGACTAGGGCCGGCTACAGAGAGAGAGAGGAGAGAGATGTGTGTTTGTAGAATTGTAGGGGAATGTGTGTGTTGTTATCCCTCCTACATTGTGCCTTTATTTATAGTAGTAAAGGGAGAGAAGATATTCCTTCTCCTCCAAGTAATACAAGTTGTAATAGGAAAGGATAACTAGAATCAAATCTTATCTAGGATTTACACAATCATACTTAAACTAGGAATGTTTACAACACTCCCCCTTGAGTGGGTAAATACTCAAGGTAGATTCAGCATCATGCAGAAGTTGAGGAAGTCGACTCGTTGGCATTGATTCCAAGGAACAACGTTTATTCTCAATAAGGTAGGAACTTGCATAAGTAGTAAGTCTCACTAAAAAACCCTAAGGCTATGGCAAAAACCCAAGTAGGGACAAAATCCATAGTCTAAGGAAAAATGCGTGAGAAATGCAAAGTCAAAAGAAACGTCTACAGGACGTCATCAGGGATATGACCAGCCCAAGGTGGGTGCCTCGTTAAAACCTAGTTAGGTAGCAAAAACCCAGTGGGAAAAATGCTCCTAATCGTAGGGAAAAAGAGTACATTAAGATCAAGCAAGTATCTAGAAGATACTCCCCCTGAGTTTGACATAATTCCAAAGAGAAATAGCAAAGTTACAACTCAGAAAGTTTACGCATACCAATTCCATGAACAAGCTTCTGAAACGTCGCCTTCGGTAGTGATTTGGTGAAGAGGTCGGCCAGATTGTCTTGTGATCAGATTTGCGTGACTTCAATCTTCTGATGCTCTTGTTGTTGATGTGTAAAGAAGAACTTCGGCGCAATATGCTTGGTGTTGTCTCCTTTGATGTAACCCTTCTTGAGCTGTTCGATGCAAGCTACGTTGTCTTCAAAAATCGTCGTCGGGGCATTAACGGCGGGATGAAGATCACAGGAGCTTCGAATATGGCCCACTACTGCTCTCAACCAAAAGCATTCCCGAGTTGCTTCATGTAAGGCGAGAATTTCAGCATGGTTAGACGAAGTGGCAACTAAGGTCTGTTTAGTTGACCTCCAAGATATTGCGGTGCCTCCAACGGTAAAGACATAACCCGTTTGAGAACGCGCCTTGTGCGGATCAGATAAGTATCTAGCGTCGGCATAACCAACAAGGCGAGAATCAACCCGATGAGCATAGGGTGTGGCATCACTCGAGGATTCGTAGGGATAGAATAAGCCCAAATCCGTAGTACCCTTAAGGTAACGGAAGATGTCTTTCACGCCAGTCCAATGTCTGCGTGTTGGTGCATTGCTGTATCTTGCCAAAAGATTAACAGCGAAGGAGATGTCGGGTCTAGTGCATTGAGCTAAGTACAATAAAGCGCCTATCGCACTTAGATAAGGAACTTCAGGCTCCAAAATCTCTTCATCATCCTCCTTCGGACGGAAGGGATCTCGCTTTGCATCTAGCGTACGAACGACCATAGGAGTACTCGAAGACTTCGCTTTATCCTCATTAAAACGGCGCAACACCTTCTGGGTGTAGTTCGATTGATGTACTAGGATTCCATCCGAACAATGCTCTATCTCGAGGCCGAGACAGTATCGAGTCTTACCTAGATCTTTCATCTCAAATTCCGACTTCAGGTGCGAAGCAGTTCTCGCGAGCTCTTCAGGAGTTCCGATGAGATTCATGTCATCGACATATACTGCAACAATCGCAAATCCGGAATGTGACTTCTTAATGAACACACAAGGGCATAGTTCGTTATTCACATATCCCTGACTAGTCAAATACTCACTTAAACGGTTATACCACATTCTTCCGGATTGTTTCAAACCGTATAGTGAACGCTTCAGCCGAATTGAGAGCGTGTTCCGGGGTTTGGAAATATTTGAACCAGTCAATGTAAGTCCTTCGGGAACTTTCATATAAATTTCCGTATCAAGATCCCCATAGAGATACGTGGTTACTACGTCCATCAGCTGCATATCCAGTTTTTCGGAAACTACCAAACTGATAAGGTATCGAAAAGTAATCACATCCATAACGGGTGAGTAAGTTTCGTCATAGTCAATCCCGGGGCGTTGTGAGAAACCTTGTGCTACAAGACGAGCTTTGTAACGCACAATTTCGTTCTTCTCATTACGCTTCCGAATGAAAACCCACTTGTAGCCAACGGGCTTCACATGTGGAGGAGTAGGAACTACAGGTCCAAACACCTTACGTTTCGCAAGTGAATCAAGTTCGACTTGGATTGCTTGTTTCCAGTTTGACCAATCAGCTCTACGTCGACATTCATCAACGGAACGCGGTTCAATGTCATCGCTCAACATGATCTCAGTAGCTACTGCAAATGCTAATGCATCGTCGACAATCATCTCATTTCTACGCCACACATCATCTAAGCTAGCATAATAGACCGAAATCTCACGATTCTCGGGAGGAGGATTCGTCTCTTCAAGGACGCTTCCATAATCTAGAATTTCCTCATGAGTTGGGTAAAATGAGTAAGCGATAGTCGGATTCACGGTAGGCTCTTCAGGACCTTGTGCCGTGGTTTTCCTCTTCCGGGGGTGTGAATCCTTTGAACCAATGGGTCTGCCACGCTTTTGTGTAGGGGCAGATGATTGGCTAGCCGCTAATGTACGTGGATCACCAGAATTGGCGTCCCGGGCTTCCAGGAGGGTAGTCCGTCGTACATTTGGTACATCCATCTTTGCAGGCGTATTCGTAGCTGGAATATGTGATCTTGTCACGCGCGCTAGATCGGTGAAAGCATCTGGCATGCTCTGAGCTATGCTCTGGAGATCTAATATGCGCTGCACTTCAGCTTCAGACTGAGCGGTGCGGGGATCTAAATGAGACAAAGTGGGAGTCGTCCACGATAATTCGTGTCGTTCATTAGGAACGTTGACGTTCTTATCTCCCCCTAACGACGGGAAGACTGTCTCATAGAAGTGACAATCCGTGAAACGAGCGGTAAACAGATCGCCTGTCAAAGGTTCTAAGTAACGAATAATCGAAGGAGAATCATATCCGACATAGATTCCCATCCTTCGCTGAGGCCCCATTTTTGTACGTAAGGGCGGCGAGATCGGCACATAGACCGCACAACCAAAAACGCGCAGATGCGATATGTCGGGTTCGCATCCGGTGACCAACTGAAGGGCACTAAATGGTTGTGTCGCAACAGGCCTCAAGCGGACCAACTTTGCTGCGTGCAATATTGCATGGCCCCAAGCAGCGATCGGGAGCTTGGTACGTATGACCAACGATCGAGCAATCATTTGTAAACGCTTAATGAAAGCCTCTGCCAGGCCGTTCTGGGTGTGAACATGGGGTACAGGATGTTCAACTTCAACCCCAACCGACATGCAATAGTCATCAAAAGTTTTAGATGTGAATTCTCCAGCATTATCCAATCGAATAGATTTGATCGGATAATCAGGGTGGTGAGCCCTGAGCTTGATAACCTGAGCCAACAGTTTGGAGAATGCAGCGTTCCTTGTGGACAACAAGCACACGTGTGACCAACGTGTAGAAGCGTCAACCAAAACCATAAAATATCTAAATGGTCCGCAGGGAGGTTGAATCGGTCCACAAATGTCCCCCTGAATCCGTTGTAGAAAAATGGGAGGATTCGAACGAATCTTGTCATAAGAAGGCTTAGTAATAAGCTTTCCCATAGAACATGTTTGACATGCAATTTCATGGATCGAACCTAAGCTTCGGGTTAGTGGATGCCCGTGTGAAGTTTTGAGGATACGGCGCATCGCTATTCGTCCAGGATGTCCCAAACGATCATGCCAAAGTGTAATTTCGTGCGCGGTCCCTGTGGTAGGGCCGGCCACATAGTGGCATTCTATGGGGCGTATGGTCATAGTATACAGACCACTCGGGTTACGCTCCATCTTCTCTAGAATACGCTTCTGGCCATATTCGTAGGAAGTTACGCACAGAAATTCAACTCCGTTTTCTACGTGGGTTTCAGCGTGGTAATTGTTATCTCTAATGTCCTTGAAACTTAGTAACGTTCTTCCGGAACGTGGAGAATAGAGTGCCTCAGCAATGGTCAAGATTGTACCATTGGACAACATTATACGTGCCTTACCGTATCCTTCGATCAGGTTGGATGGGCCTGAGAGGGTTGTCAGAGGTGCATTCTTAGGTACGAAGTTAGTGAAATAGATGCGTTCACGCAAAACAGTATGCGTGGTTGCACTATCTGCCAGACAACTAACTTTGCCACTAGTCATACCTAGAATGAAAAATTAATTTGAATCGGTCGCATGCATAAAAGTTTATAAAAACAAGTATCAATTCAAAATAATTTCATTTATTCAAGGATTAAAAACTTAATATCCAAAATAAATCGCCAACTAATAATCCAAAACATAAAGGAAAATTGTTCAAAAATCAACCAAAAAACAAGGTGGGGTTCGGCCACAAGGTGGAATTCGGCCCCAATTGTCTTATTTTAACTGAAAAATAAGTCTATGTCTAAGATTCTAATCTTCCATAGGAGTGGTATCCTCCTGAAAATCAGAAACTTCCATCTTTGTAGTCTCCGGTTCGTCCACTTGCAGGAAGTTTGATTCAAACTTCGTACGACGAGAATGATATGCATCCACAACCTTCTTGGGAGCACGGCAAATACGGGACCAATGGTCCTTGGAACCACAACGATAGCACATATCGTCATTCATTGTGGCAGGTGCTTTGCCCTTATTCTTGAAGTTCGGGGCCTTGGGAGCGAGGTTTGGGCGCTTCTGGGCTTTGTTTCCTCCCTTGGATGGGCCTTGGCTCTGTTGACCTTGGTGGGATGGCTTCTGGCCGCCTTTACCACGTCTCTTTTGGCGTTTTGGGTGCTGATTAGTGCTATAATGTGCTTCAGGCACAGCAGTAACCCCAGTAGGTCGAGCTTGATGATTTTTCATCAACAGCTGGTTCTGCTTTTCAGCAAGAAGTAAAACAGAGATCAAATCCGAGAACTTAGTGAACTTCTGAGCTCTATATTGTTGTTGCAGGACAATATTAGAAGCAGAGAAGGTCGAGTAGGTCTTCTCCAGGAGATCCTCTTCAGTCAAAGTTTCATTGCAAAACTTGAGAAGTGATCGGATTCGACAAACTTCAGAATTATATTCATTCACAGACTTAAAGTCTTGGAAGCGCAAGTGCTGCCAGTCGTGTCTTGCTTCAGGCAAGAATATGTCCTTTTGGTGATCGAAACGATCAGCCAAAGCGACCCATAATGCACGTGGATCCTCCTCAGCAAGGTACTCAGTTTGTAGAGCGTCATGGATATGTCTTCGGATGAAGATCATAGCAGTGGCTTTTTCAGCCTCGCCAACAGGTTTATCTGTTGCTTCTTCAATAGCAGGACGCAAGTTCTTTGCAGTGAGGTGGAGCTTCACATCTTGAACCCACTTGAGGTAGTTCCTTCCAGAAACCTCCAAAGCGGTGAAGTCGAGTTTGTTCAAATTCGACATGGTCCTATCAAAATAGATGGACAAGATGTGGTTAGTGTAATGGAGAAAAATCAATCCATTCACATAGGAGTAGAACATACAGGTTCTAATAGACATGTATTGGTTTAATTTTGCATGAAAAACTTCGGGTTTTCATGGGTGATATATTTAAGTGAAAACTTCGGGTTTTCAAACAAGGCATGTTTAGAAGAAACTTCGGGTTTCAAAGTAATTATGAACTTCAGGTTCATATATTCCTGCAGGCAAACACAAATATATATGCAAACAAATATGCAAAGAATATATGCAGAAATATTGTATAATGATAAGTGAATTAATTTATTTTTGGTCTTCGGGGCCAAATTAAAATGTGGGTGAAAAATATAAAAACCCATATTATTTAAAAAAAAAATTAAATAATAAAATCTCGGGGCCTAAAAATATAGGCCAAGAACCCTCGGGTGGGATTACAGGCCCACGGGGTGAGAAGAGGGGAATGGGCTGCTGTGTGCAGCCCTAAAAAAAAATTTTTTTTTTTTTTTTTTTTTTCTCGGGCCGTTCCAGGCGAGCCCAGAATTTTTTTTTTTTTTTTTTCGAGCCGTTCCAGGCGAGCCCAGAATTTTTTTTTTTTTTTTTTTTCAATTCAATTATATTATATGCATGTATAATGTTAATGAATCACAGATTTACGTTGATGCATATGCAAATAATAGTTTCAATGCATGTACATATGTAGGATTCAATTCATGACAAATATCAAATTCACATAATTGTAGCAATTTTGATTATGAAGCATACACAATTTATGTAGAATCTAAAATACGTAAAACGTAAAGTTGGGTCATGCATCATGGTGAATGTTCATGCTATCAGGCTTGCAAAATATCGAGTTAAAAGCCGTTGTTTGGAAAGAACCTGATTGCGTGATGATATGGATGAACTGGTTTGATGCAGAAAAAATTTCCAACGTCAGATTCCTAAGCGCAGCGGTAGGAGCGTGCTGATAACGTGTTGTGGTCTATTTTATCTGACAGAGGGACTAGGGCCGGCTACAGAGAGAGAGAGGAGAGAGATGTGTGTTTGTAGAATTGTAGGGGAATGTGTGTGTTGTTATCCCTCCTACATTGTGCCTTTATTTATAGTAGTAAAGGGAGAGAAGATATTCCTTCTCCTCCAAGTAATACAAGTTGTAATAGGAAAGGATAATTAGAATCAAATCTTATCTAGGATTTACACAATCATACTTAAACTAGGAATGTTTACAACAACGTATAGTTATATAAAAAATCTTTGTAAAAGTTATGGTACATTTAAAAACAAACATACCGACATTTGGTACGTTTCGATTATAAATGTACCAGAAAACAAAATATACTATATAATTAAATGTGCTTCTAATAAAATTGTATAAAAATGTTTAATCAAATTTTAAAAAGAACAAACGTTTAATCAATGAAATTGAAAAATGAGGCATCTATATCAAAATGTTCTGACAAAAAAAAGTTAAAACCAGTAGCATTCTACTAACGAGTTGATAGTCTAATGGTACTTCTCTTATTAGATTTAAAACATGTACCAAATCCGAATTTGCCTTCCTGTTAATTGAAAAACAAGTAGCATTTAATTACTTAATTCTAATCGAAAGAAAATATCCCCAGCAATCTAATAATATTCCGGAAAAACTTTTGTTGGGGGCGGCACCAATAAATGCACATCAATTTAAATCACAAAATCCCTATAAGATTATTTGGTATTAGCTTGTGAGATGTAGCGAAACTTTTCACTGTGCGCGGAAAGTATATCACATGTCGTTATAGAAGTAGAAGAAAGTTTTATTTTTCAAATTGTGTTAAATTTTTAACACAAATGACTCATCATTTATATACTGACAGGTGGTATATCATTTCATATTCCGAACACATTGAAAAATCTCATTGAGTTCTAATTCGGGCATGTTTGTTTTTGAGAGCGAGAGATAGAGAGAGAGGTTTACATGCTGGTAATATGGCAGACAGTGGAGTGTTCATATGAGCAATTACAGCTGATGGCATACTCACGTCCTTTGGGTGGGCTTGGATCAGTCCATGGAAGTTGGCGGCTGCATGGATCTGCGTCTCCACTGAAATCCCAGTCCGTCTTCCCCAGTGTCTTTGCTATGTCATTCAAAGTTTGCACTGCATATACGCAGAATAAAATGCAACAAATTAATATCGTGCTCAACAAAATAGAAAAAAAAAATTGATGCATAGACAAGAACTACAGAGTGCACCTCAGCATCATATGATTGAAATTTTCTACTAAGTTCACACAAATATCTGTTTACCTAAGGTCCATTTGATAATCATTTTAATTTTCAGTTTTTAATTTTTAGTTCATTGGTAACTGTTTTCACTTCTCGGAAAAATGTAAATTGAAAACCAAAGTCAACCCAAACCAAAATTTGAAAACTCAAAAAAATTGAAAACTAAAAGATTATCAAACGAACTTAAAACCATCATTTATAGAATGAAACAAAGGAAACTAAGTAAGATATTTGACATAGAGATATTGAGGTGAATTACTCGTACCTTCATCATTTGGCAATCGAGCAGCTCCAAAGGCAAAAGTTACAAAGGAAGCTACAAAGAAAAGAAAATGAGGAAGAAGTCGAGGGAATAACATATTCATCATTTTTCTATGCAACGTCTTTTACATTTGAAGAGAAAATCAGAGACAAAATGATCAGTCTGTGCAGCTAGCAGGATGGAATATGTTGAGAGGTTTTGGAATTTGTTGGATTGTATGTATGAAAATTTGTGAGGAGAATGAGTACCCTGAATTACAGCTTTTTATTCGCTTGTGAGGAGAACGACTTGTGTTACCTTACTTGCCCTTAAAACCAAAGACCAAACAAGAAAGGAAACTTTTTTATTACCCAACCATTTACTCTATTTATTTTTATTTAATTATTTATATAATTAAAGATACATTTACATAAATTACTTTTAAAATAATTAGTTTAAAATAGAATATTTGAGTTTAGCCAAGCTAGTTACATCAGTGTGTTTTATTCTGCACCAAGTTTGAATTTTGCTCACTGTAATTTAGTTAAATTTAATATAATTATCTTATCGCTTGACAATGGATAGACTCCTTAGTAACATGTTAAAAAGATTGGTTTCGCAGGCAATGACTTGTTAAACTTAAGTTATTATATTATATTGAGTTTTTATCATAAGTCATTTTTGAAATTGACCCACCACATCAATATGATATTTGAAGTTGACAATTCAATAATATCATCCCTGAATATGGGTATTGCAAATCAATATCGTCTTCTATAATTTTGTAAATAATATTTAATTTCAGGTATTATTTTGATGCGTTGGTCAATTTCAGGGACTATCTGTGATAAAAATATGAATTTGACTACAATACTTACCTGCATTTAATACAATCAATATCTTTAGGATATAATTTGGCCGCCTATTTAAATGTTAATTATGTAGAATGTCTAAGTGATGAACTTATTAGAAAAGAAATCCATGTTTGTGTCTCATATTTATCTATTAGCTTAACGGTGGTGTTCATGTCAAGTTGTTAAGAAATAAATTGTGTCCAACACCATTTGAAAACGAAAAATATAACCCTTTTTCTGTTTTGAGAATTTTTTTTTTATATTACAATCGATTTTATTATTAATAATCTAAGCCACCCTAGGAAGACTGGAACGTATAAACTGAAGACGCAATAGATTAAAGAGAAAAGTCATATTCATTAGACAATCCAACTCTTAAAATTAGTCAATTTAGGACTTCTCTCATCTTCTTTTGTTTGGCATGCAACTCCTCCTATAGAGATTCTTCATTTTCTGCATTCAGACTTCTTAGGCATGCCGGCTTACAGGTTTATCTCCTTTTCTTTGATGTGTGATTTTGTTTTTTACCTAATCATTTTGGGTTTTCCTTTTTGTTTTACAGCTTATCTTGCATGTAACTTTTTAGGCTTTATTTTAGATGGAATTGACTCTATGTCCTCCTCTATTACTTGTATTTTCTTTTCCAAGAAGGGTAAGATTTACATCCCCCTCTTTTTCTGTATTTTCTTTTTTCAAGAAGGATAAGGTTTATGTCCCTCCTCTTTTCTTATATTTTAATTTTGTTGTTTTATGAGGAATAAAGTTTATATCTCCATTGACTAAGTATAACTTCCTTTTCTGTATCAATAAAATTATCTCGTACTATTAAAAAAAAAAGAAAAAAACTTTAAAAAAGTCGTGCACGAAATTAAGTGCATGTCTACCTTTAGCTAGAGCAAATGAATAGCACAGAGTGACAGAAGGCTAAATAAATGTAGTTCGAAATTAATCTTACACGACTTTGACTTCTTCACTAACACTCAATCAAAGGCAAAGCTTGCTTGGTTGGTTGGCATATGAATACGATCAATTGTCTATTCAGCTGAGATCAAGCACTATATTCCGGAGGTACCCCAACCCCAAGTCAATCAGAAACTTAAAAAATTAAAAATTAAGAAGCTCTGTCTCCTTTTGGTAGTAAAAACTTGTAAATTTGGAATTACATGCCCGTCCGCTAATGGTTTCTTACTCTTTTTTTTACTTCTCATACATTATTTTAGTTTTCGGTCATCGGATCAGGATGAATTGAGGAATATAAAAAAACATAAATTAACAAAAGTGTATGAGAAGTATAAAGAAGTGTATGGATAGCACACCATTTCTTAAATACTACTGAAAATAAATGTAATTAAAAGGGTAGATATTCATTATAAAATAAAAACTATAACATAAACAATGGAACCAATTGTGGTAAATGAATAAAACGAAAGACACGAAGTCTTCATCTGTATTTACTTTGAATTTAAGATATTCAATGAATTGACTGAGAGTGAGGATTCCATGCCAATTGAAATAAGTTGTGAGGGAAATATTCATAATAGAAATAATGAATTTAAAATAATGATGGAGATATAATTTGAAAATAAGTTTTATAAAAACTTACTTGATGACTTACAATTGACTGACAAAATTTATTGAAAAACTGGATAGTGGTGCTCGTAGGCATCCTTCTTTTTTTTTTTTTTAGAATGAAAGTGTTTACAATATTTGATTTCTTTGAATACGGTGTGAACTTAAAGAAAATTTGAACGGAGGAAAAGATGTGGAAATCAACTTGCTTTCTTTGTATTCAAAGTCTTCCTTTTATAGACTTGGAAAATGAGACTTGAATGATTGAGTTCTTTATTGTTGAAGCACATAATGGAAGATGACTTGCTTTTACTGTTGATGAATAGTAAACTTGTAGGAAAATTGCTGCTTTTACTATAGAATGTGCTGAGTGATTCTTGCTGACTGATTGGACCTTGTTTTTCCATGCAAATAATGATTGAATGCTTCACATGATGACTTAATTTTCACATGGTGACTGACATAGTGACTTACTATGTGTTCGCATGGCTAGACTTAATGATTCACATGGCTTTATGCAAATGGGTCTTGAGAATCTTGGAAGTCGGCCCACCTGGTGCTTTGATTGATTGGCCTTACTAGTTGCTGCAAAGACGCATCTGGAGATTCGGAGGAAGTTTCGTCTTATTCGTCTTCAGATTTTAACTTTAATTGTAACTAGGCTGCTTATTATTGTAACTGTGTCGTTTGAGTGAGAAGTTTTTGTCCAAAGTCTTCAATTTCTGCAGCTTTGTGCTTTGATTTTGATGACTTGGAAGACTTTGACTTTCCTTTGATTGAGGAGGATGGAGAGATGTCTGATAATGACTGTGTTTCGGTAACTGGTTGTGGTTCAATAGGAAATTCACTAAGAACTTGTTTAATGATTCTCTGCTGGTTGAATTTATCCCACCATTTGGTTAAATTTATCCTCACTCTCAATCAATTCATTATTTCCATTATGAATATTTTCATAACAACTTATTTCAATTGGCATAAAATCCTCATTCCCAGTCAATTTATTAAATCGTGATCGAGGATTCTGTGCCAATTGAAATCAGTTATTATGAAAATATTCATAATGGAAATAATGAATTTAAAATAATGATGGAGATATAACTTGAAAATAAGTTTTATTGCAAAACTGACTTGATGACTTACAATTTACTAACAAAATTTATTGATAGAACTGGATGATGCTCGTAGGCATCCTTCTTCTTTTTTTCTAGAATGAAAGTGTTTACAATATTTGATTTCTTTGAATATAGTGTGAACTCAAAGAAAAATTGAATTGAGGAAATGATGTGGAAATTAACCTGCTTTCTTTGTCTTTAGAGTCTTCCTTTTATAGACTTGGAAAATGAGACTTGAATGATTGAGTTCTTTACTGTTGAAGCACGAGATGGAAGATGACTTGCTTTTACTGTTGATTAATAGTGAATATTGCTTTTACTGTAGAACATGCTGAATGATTCTTGCTGACTGATTGGATCCTTACTTTTCCATGCGAATAATGGCTAAATGCTTCACATGGTGACTTCAAATAATTACTAAATTTTCACATGGTGACTGACATAATGACTTACTATGCTCACATGGCTTGACTTGATGATTCACATGGCTTTATGCAAATGGGTCTTGAGAATCTTGGTAGTCGGCGCACCTAGTGCTTTGACTGATTAACTTTACTGGTTGTTACAAAGATGCATCTAAAGATTCAGATGAAGTTTCATCTTCTTCGTCTTCAAATTTTAATTGTAATTGTAACTAGGTTACTTGTGACTGTAACTGTGCCACTTGAGCGAGAAGTTTATGTCCAAGGTCTTCAATTTCTGCAGTTTTGTGCTTTGATTTTAATGACTTGAAAGACTTTGACTTTCCTTTGAGTGAGGAGGATGGAGAGATGTCTGATAATAACTGTGTTTCGATTACTGGTTGTGTTCAATGGGAAATTCATTAAGAACTCGTTCATTGATTCTTTGCTAGTTAAATTTATTCCATCATTTAACTGATCTGAGTTTATGGACTTCTTCATTATCTACTTCATACCCTCATTTGAAAATTCATGGAACTTTATATTTGGCCATGAAAATTAAAAGAGTAGGTATTTTCTTGTTAAACTGACTCGTGTCGAACCTTGATTGAAAATGGTTGATTCTATGCATGAGCAATTTTGGGATGAGACTAGCTATTGGGCCATGAACTGACCACCACTTGGAGAACTAAGCTGGGAATATTGGTTGAAATTTCTTGTCAAAATTGATAAACCATGAGTGACTGAAATCTTCTTTCTGATAGAGGAAAATGTTGGTCCATGCATTGATGTAATCATAATAATTATATTGGATATTGGGTGGTTGGGTGTGAATAAACTTGTGTTTGTAAATGGGGATTCCCCATTCCTTTTCTGACATGATTTTTCCAATGTGTAAATTCTGATAAAGGTGTTTTTTTCATTTGTGTGACTGGTGATGGGTTTAATGGTCATTGACTCGGTTTTAAAGATAATGCTTTTGTAAAATCCAAGGGTTTTGTATGACTCTTCCGTCTGGTAATAGAAATTTAGAAGAAACCCAGAACTTGGCTAACTTTGTTGGTGTTGGGTTTGGAATAAGATCTGGAGGGTAACTGAACAAATATTCACTAGATGATTTTCGAATGTAAGGGGAGGTTTAACTGTCATTGATCATTGGTTGAGATAGTTTTATTGAGATTTTGATGGGATCATAAGGTTTGACTAAGGCTAACTGATAATTTGGTCAAAAATTCCCTACGGTAGAACCTAAGGGAGTGAAACGGTTCACTGAACTTCTGGCTGAGTAAGATACAATGTTTGACTCTTGTTTAACTGATTCTTTTTTTATTGGGTTGAGAGAGGCAGGAAGCCTCAGGATTTCTCTTGACATTCTTTCCCTACAGAAACTCTCTTTTTAGGAAATCAGGAATACAATTTTGACTGTCTTTTACGTATTCGATTTTGAAATCAAAAATACTTAATATTAACTGTCATCGTTCAAAAAATTGTTTTAATGCAATGTTTTGAACATCTTTTTGTAAAACATGTTTTGCACTTTTGCAATCGACTCTTACTATAAAATTTTGGTTTGACAAATCATCTTGAAATTTTTATATGTATAGTACTATAAATAATATTTCTTTTTTAATAGTACTACAATTACATTGAGCTGGATTCCAGACTCTTAAATAGAACCGAACAATTTGTTCAGGATAATTGAGATAAGTTGACTGTTTAAGAATACCCCCGAAACCAATATCAGAGGCATCAATTTCAACAAGTTTGAATGAGTTAGCTATAGGAATACCAAGACAGGGTAATGTTTTGACATGAGATTTGATTTGTTTGACTATGGAAGTATGAATAGGAGACTAAGATGGGGGATTAGTCTTGAGCCTATCAAATAATGGTTTGCAGTGTTTTCTCAATTTTGGGTAGAATTCTGCAACATAATTTAACGATCCTAGAAATCTCTGAAGTTAGGTTTTGTCAATGATTTCGTTTAGGAATTTATCTGCAAACCGGATGACTCTGTCTATGGGTTGGATTGTTGACTGATGGATGTTGTATCCTAAAATCCTTATGTTGGTAGGGAACAATTTTATTTTTGTGGATGAAACAATTAATCTGTTTGACTTAATTATTTTGGTGAACATGTTTAAATGTTTCCAATGTTCATTAATTGACTTTGAATAAATGAGAACATCATCTATATAGACAATAAAAAAGTGGTTGTATTAGTTGAATATTTCATTCATTATGTTTTGGAATTCACTGGGTGCATTTTTCAGGCTGAATGGCATTACATTACATTACATTCCATTCATAATGGCCGAAGGGAGTGACAAATGTTGTTTTGTAATTTTCATCTTCATGAATTTGAATTTACTAAAAGCCGAATTAATGTCAAATTTTGAAAAGATTACTACTTGACTTAATGTTTTTGTTAAATCTCTTTTATTGGGGACTAGATACCTTATCCATTCTAAGACTTCATTGAATGGTTTATAATTAATGAGTAATCTTGGAGTACCTCATTCTAATTCAGCATTTTTCTGGACATAAAAAGTAGGGCATGACCTAGGTGACTTACTTTTCCTGAGTATTCCTTTATTGAGTAATTTGGCAATTTCATTTTTACAAAATTTCATAGCTTCTTGACTCATTTGGATTGGTCTAGTGTTTGTGGGTATTTTCCTTTCATCGAAGTCTTTGATGTAAGGAAGTTTGACTATATGTTGTTTCCTATGCTAAAAGGCATTATGAATGTTTGAACATATTTCTCCAACAAGTTTTTGTTGAAAAGAATTAATTCTTTGTTGTACAGGTCTATTATTTAATTATTCTTCAATTCTTTTAAATAACTGATGTATTGTGTTTTTCTTTCAATTACGTTGATTGTTTTTTAAATATTGTTTTTCTTTAACTAGATATTTTTGAGTTTTGTTGACCCATAGCAATGGTAGAAATTCCATCATAGTGTACTATAAAATGATATAGTAGGTCTGTAAAAGGAAGTCCCAAAATGATATGGTCTGATATTTTTTTTTATCAGAACAAGAGACATTTTAAAACAAACATTGTCTTGACAAATGTGTGCTTTTGGTATTTCATAATTTAATTGCATTAGGGAATGATTGGCTGCACTAAGGATTTCAATTGATTTGTGAAAGTATTTGGTTGAAATTATTCATTCCTGAATACAACTCAAATCTACTCCTGAATCGATTAAGGCAATTGTTTCTAACTAGAAATCTTCAATGATTATTTTGACTTTTGAATATCATTTTCTGATTCTAATTTTGTTAAGTAAACTTAAGATTAAACTTTTGGTTGAACCTTTATCATTTTCTTCATGGTTGTTTTCTCTTGGTTCTTCATCGGAAGAGGAAGAAGTTGATTCATTGTTTTGTTTAAATTCTTGTTCAATTAATTTTTGTGTTTGCATGAAGCTGAAATGTGATTTAATTTTTTGATTGTCTATTTTAAGGATTTGTATTTCTTCCTTAATTTTTTTTACTTCATATTGTAAATCTTTAACTGTAATTTCCTTCTTTGACTTATTAAACCTTTCTAAGGTTGTACTGAGACATATTCCACTTTGAGGAGTTGGCTGTTGACTTGTGCTGGCTTCTTCTTGACTTACTAATTTCTTTAATTTTTCAAGGAATGGGATTTTAATTTTGGATCATCAATTTTACTAATTAACTCAATTAACAAACCTTCTTGTTCTTCTTGTTTGTTTAAGACTGAAATTGTTTTACAACAATTATCTCTGCATCCCATGTTTATGTCTAGGGAGTCAGAGCTACTTGAGTGGTTTGACTCTAAGGAGTTAGAATTGAACTCTTGTTCATTTTCACTCTGATCTGTGTCTTTCAATTCTAGCACTTGGATTAATTCGGTTTTCTCTTCTTCAGTCTTTTTGACTTTGCATTTGTTGGCATAGTGGCCTAACTTATTACATTTATAGCAATTACCCTTGTTTTGATCTTTGGAATAATTGTTATTAAATGATTTTTTCTTCCAATTTTTGTTAGGTTTGCTTTTACCATAGAATTTATTGGTGTTAAAAATTTTTCTTTTGTTGTACTTGTCATACTTGTCATACGTTTTAATTGGGTCTTTACTGGGATATCTTTCTATTCTTTTCTTGTTACTGGAAAGGGTAATAGGGGGTAAACCATATTGTTCACAAAATGTTCCTAACTCATATTTGGCTACTGATTTATCTTTGTTGAATTGTTTTGTTATTTTTATATCAATACACATTTTTAATCCTTCCTTATGGATAATATTAATAATATATCTGTAAGTAAGGGTATTATATGGTATGTTACCTTCTTCGTTAACTAAAACTTGTCTGATTTTGTGTGCAAATAAGTTTGGTAACTCATTTATGAATTTTTCTTTCCAAAATGATTCTTTACTGTCTTCTCTAAGCATTACTCTAGACATGAAAAACATCTTTGTACCTCTTAAAATCGCTTAAGGTGGGGGCATCTTAGATTACTCAGTGATATGTTTTTCCCACCAGGAAATGTAACATTCCTGTAAATCCAGTGACTAAGAGATCAACCATTTATGGTTAACTGAGATTATGATTCGTAACATAACTGTTAGCAACCATAGATACATGTTGTAATTTGTTTAAAATTTCTTGTTCGGATAAACAATCTATATTTCATTCATAGAGTTTATCTGCCGACACTAAAAATTGACTTTGAAAATTTCTTTCTTCAAATTGAATATCCGGAGGTGTTGGCCTTAGATACTGATTCTTGGTAAGACTGGTTGGATTTATTTGTCTTTGTTTGTTATTCTTTTTAGTTCAAAATTTTGGAAAGCTTCTTCCAATTTTTCGATTGCATTACTGTCTTTTGATTTTGAGCACTCAGAGGTGATTTCTGATTGTGATTCTTGGTGTCTTACTACATTAATGGTGTTTTGTTCTCTTTTTAATTCCTTTAACATTTGATCTATTTTTTTTTTTCACTAGTAGAGTTTGTCTTTAGAGCTGTTTTACTGGATGAGGCACTTGGGAAGTTTACTAGGAGCTTTTCTTTCAGTATGATTTTTTGTTGTGGTAGCCTATTTTACTTTCAATTTTATCTAATTGTTTTCCTTTGACATGTAGGCTTTGGTTTGTGAAATTGTTTTGTTCTATGATTGGTTTAATTCTTGCATCTTCTTTAGGAATTTTGTAGGGTGTAGCTATTACTTGTGTATTTGAGATGGAGATTAGTATTGTTTTTTTGTGGAGGGTGACTCGAGGAAATTACTGTTTTGTCTTGTTTGACCCAATTTTCTTTTGTGATTACTTCAATTTCCTTTTCTGATTCATAATATTCTTCAACAAAATTGAAGAAGAATATATCAATCTTATGATTATTCATAAAGTTTTCCTATTTTTCGTAAATATCTAATTTTTTTACCTTGGGTGTAACTTTGTCTAAATCTTTCTCTCCTTGGTATATTTTCTTCTGCTTTGATGTCAACTTTTAATGATTATCAATGTATTTTAAATGGCTTGCTTAAAACTAATAATTGTTGGTTTACTTCAAAATCATTTGTTGTTGCTGATGTTGGTTCTTCTTGAATTTGGGTAGTTTTGGCTTGGGTTTGGTTTTCGTAGCAAGGGTGAGCAACCTGGGAGTTTTTCCTTACTTATTTGAGTCTCATACTTATTAAATAATTAGTTAATTCATGATCACGATTTAATATATCTGTTGAAGTAGATATTGAAAAAGAATTTCTAACTAGTTCTTTGGACCTAGCTGATTGACTTAATTCTTGAAGTTGGGCACTCAACTTTCTAGCATGAGTGTTGAAATTGATTTTAACGGTGCCATCAAACTATTGTTCTATATTGTCTAGATTGACTAAGTTGTTTTGAATGTCAACTGGTTTACTTTCATTAATAAGGAACCAATTTGATGGTAAACTAATGTCTGACCATTTGATGGTTTTACGCATTTTGATATTGGCATTTTCTTCATTACTTTGGATTAACAAAGTGTGTTTTCTGGGAATTTTGGCTATGGCTTGAAAGTTCATGTTGGTACCCGTGCACTTATAATAGACTTTGAAAATTAGAGCTAATGGTTGGACACTCCAAGACTTGATAACTAGAGGTTTTTATGTTTAATATGAGTGCTTTTAACATATGTGGGTCTGTTAGACTTACCGTGAGGTCTGGGAAACAGTCGAAATGGATTGGTCTGTTGTATAGGCTTGACTCTATCATTCCAAGAATGCTATCACTAAAGTCAGTGAATCTTGTATCTTGGAGACATAACAAGATAGAGGTGTTGAGACATCTTCTTGTTAATGGATTTACTGCGATCTGTACAAGACCGATGTGAATGTAATCATGACCATCTTTTCCATGAATTTTATTTTGTTCTAGTGTGAAAAGTTGACAAGTTTCATGTTCTTTATTGAGAGCATAAGCTTGCTTGGCTGTTCTTACTTGGTGTTCACTTTTAAATGAAGAGAGTGACCATTTTTTCTTATAAATTTCTTTACTGGATACTTTGGGGATATTCCAATCTCCAAAGTCGATACGTTTGTCTGATTGAAATTCTAACTTTTGTTCTTCATTTACGATCTCTGGGATCCTATTTAAATTAGATCTAGAACTAGTATTAGTAGATGAGTTTGTCATAAATAGGCGGCTCATTCTTCCTAGTTTCTAGGGTTTACAGATAACAAAATAAATTATCTAACTTATTGGGTTCTAGACTTACTGGGTTTTCACTCTCTCTCTGCTCCTCCTGGTTTGCTCACGCCACATCCTCGGAAATTATTATTAAATTACTGCAAAGACCAAAAATTGGGTCGGATGAAATGAGTATAAATGACTCAATTACCAATCACTTGGCTCTGATACCAAATGACATGAATAACTGGGGTTTAACAAACAATGGAACCAATTGTGGTAAATGAATAAAAAGAAAGACATATATATATATATATGGCGAATTGTGGCACTATTTTTTTTTACACAATTTTTTACACACGTTTTGTGAGGTCCACTATGTAATGTACTTTTAATGATCTGAATCGTCTATTTTTCAGAAAATCATTCATATATCATTCTTGCAAAAAAATTAGACAAATACAAAACTGTTAAGGCATTCAACAGTCATATGATTTCATATTTAGGTGATTTTTTGTAGACATGATATTTGAAGGAAAACCTAAAAAATAGATAGTTCATATTGTTGAAATACATTACGAAATGAGCCCCACAAAAACAAGTATAAAAAATTATGTAAAATTTGGTGATACGAATCTGCCCCCTATATTACTTTTGTCTATATAGGTATAAGGTGGAGTTACTTATAATCAAGACCCAAATTACCAAAAAGTATTGGATCATACTGTGGAATATAATCAGCATGAAAATTTGTATGGACTATATATTGTATTACTAAATAGTGAATGTCTGCCGAGGTCAAGTTTGGGAGCTCTCTCGAACATAGTCCATGCAAAATACTAATCAAAGACAAATTCTATGAGAACAACTAGATTGTGATGCCCGCACATTGCTACGAGACTATAAATTGGATGGATAATTATGTTTCTGACATAGCAAGAGTATATAAATTTTAATTAATAAATAATTAAAAATCATATAAATGTAAATGTTAAGTTATGTGATCTGATTGTTAAAAATTTACATTAGGTATCAAGAAATGAAAAGCATATGGAAAGAGTAGTTACTTGAGCTGAGAGTTTGGATAATGTTTTTAAGAGTGGCAAAAGTTTTGTTGGATTGAGTTGGTTGCAATGAGATGTCTTCCTTCTGCACACAGAAGTTTCAGATGTATGTTAACATTTTAGGCTAATTCAGATTTACAATATTTGACGCAGAAAATAAGAAATTGAAACAAAAATTAATGGGAGTGTAAGAGAGGAAATAATTTTTCTAAGAGTATCAATAATACTTATAATGTTTTGGTGTTCGTCAGCCACCTTTTTATATCCAAAGTTTCTATTTTTCATGATGAAGAACAATAAAAAACCAACAGAATAGAAAGTGATGCTCATAGTGTCTATGAATCAATAACCTTCAAAGCAGAAACAGTATGTCCCAATGTGTTTGTTACAACGTTTGGGAAGAAGGAGAAAGAAGTGGATATCATACCTATTTGACATGCTATCTTCATTAAAAGTTTGAGCAGAATGAAGACCAACTTCAAGTGGTTGTTCTTCACAGTAAGACCAGTTTTGATATCTGATATATAGTAATACTTACATATAGAACAGATGTTCGTTCAAATGCAAAAACAATTAAATAAGAAAGGGCAGAAAATATTGTTGAAGTTGAGGATAGTTAAAGTTATAGGGATATTAATACTCACTGTAGAATTTCATGAAATATCTGGCTGACTGTTGCCATTTAACTTATACAGTTTTTCAATCTTTCCATTTAAAAAAAATAAAACAGGTATCCCAAGAAGCTCAAGCAGTTCCTATAAATTAACTTGTACTAAATAACTAGTAATGATTTCAAATGCTTGACCAAGATACTAAAAGATACGTTGCACAAAGAAATTATATATATTTGAAAACAATTCAACCGACTGCAAAATTTTGATGGAAAAAAAAATGATGACAGGATTTTAGGCATCAATACTATTTACACTTAAAATGTTAGAAAAATTTTACATAAAAAATGTTTCATCGATACAGCCTAGATATAAAAAAATTGTAATTTTGTATTTGCATGTATTATATATATACCTAAGTTTCAGAATACATAAACTTCAAAACTTAATTTATTTTACAAAATAGAATAAAAAAGATCTTACACTTTTAAGGCATGCTCCAATGTTGATATAAAGTTGAGAGTAAGTTGTTGATGCACAAAATCAGCGAGGACTTTGGTACAACAGAAAGTGTCAGGTTTGTGACCTTCGCTTGGTTGCTTCGATCACTTGTGAAGATAAGTACGTAAATGAATAGGGACAGGGAAGCAAACACAAGATGTACGTGGTTCACCCAGATCGGCTACGTCCACGGAGTAGAGGAGTTCTCATTAATTGTGATGGGTTTACACAAATACATAGGTTCAAGCTCTCATTTTGTGAGTTCTAGTGAATAGTTTAGTACAAAATGACATTAGAGATTATTGTGGGAGAATGATCCCTATTTATAGAGGAGAGTTTCTAGTTTTGTTCTAACATTGACATGTGTCGTGTTGTGATTGGCTTCTGATGTTGACACGTGTCGAGCTATGATTGGCTTCTGATGTCGACACGTGTCGCATTGTGATTGGCCTCCTGGTTGAAGGGAAGCTCTTCTGGGTCCTTGATGGTATAACGTTGACCGGTGCTCAATAGTTTCGGGATTGGTCAAGTATGGTACAAACAATGCTCCCCTAAGTTCCCGAGTGAGGGAAGCTCCTCGGTTGGGGACTTGCAAGATCCAAGCCATTGAGTAATCACGAAACTTCTAAGTACTGAAGTGTGGTATCATTTTCACGTGCCTTATCTGTCTCATATGTAGATGTGGCATCTTCTCTGGAAGTACTTTTCCTCCATCCATGTGTGGTATCTTTAACCGATGAAGATGCACAAGGTAATGTATCAATTTCACTTGAAGCTTACTTGTAGTTTCGGGCTTGGTCAAGTGCGATACAAACCCTATAGTAGGAGTCCCCCAAGTCGTCGAGCTAGGAGATCTGCCGAAAGAGGTGACAGACAAGGTAAGCAATCAAACTTCCAAGCAAGCAACCCAGGATCGGAGGTTCGACTTTGGCTTCCGGTTGATTGTTCTCCTTCTCCTTGTCTCTCATTCAGCTGCCAGGATAAGGAGAAGCAAATGGAGAAGAGATGATATGAGATACTTTTGCTTTTGAAGAAGTAACTTTCCACAGGCTTATTCTTGAACTGTGCTGGAGGGTTTTCTGGTTCCCTTCAGAGTATAAGGCCGACTCAAGAATTTGAGGGTCAAAACAAGTCCATCAAATCTAGAGTACGTTCGACCTTGATGATATGGGATACTTTTGCTGTTGACGGAATAATGAATGTGGTATGGAAAGGTGTCGTGCTGTAGTGGTCTGTTTCAGCTCACCGTTGAACCTTCTGCTTCAATCTTTTGCATGGCAGAAGTGGTGTGCAACCTTTGCATTTAAATGGTCCTTCAGAACATTCCTTCATAGTGACTCATCCACGCTTGGCAGCTTCAGCGTAAAGAGCCAATATCTGATCAACTGTCATGAGGTATGTGCCGGTGGAATTCATGACCTTGACAGCAGTTGAGGATGAGTTCTCGAGAGCAATGCTAAGTAAGCAACCAGGCAAAGGTCTCAGGCAGTCAATTCCAGATTGGAGGTTTGATTTCAGGTTCCGACTGACTGCTCTCTTTCTCTTTGTCCTGCAGGTGTGGACAAGGACGAAGATAAGGACAGGGAGAAAGCATGATATGGGATACTCTTGCTTTCGACCCTGATGATATGAGATACTCTTGTTCTTGGTGTGGCTTATTTGCTGAGGTATTATCGGGGGGAAATAAAGCTGAGTATTTCGAGAGGTTATGTTGAGGGTGCATTCTCGAATGCGAGAAAGGGTTGAGCATTTTTGCAGGTTTGCCTGTCCGTTGAGGAGGGAGGTCGATGTATATAGGGATTTCCCAATAACAAGTAGTAATGCTATTCCTTTACCCTTCTTGGTCACAGCAATGTAGTGGGAGCTGCCAGCTTCACGTGTTTTAACTTTGTCAGAGCACTTTGAAAAAGTGGTATGTGGTATCTGGAAAGCTGATGATGCGTGTGAAGATTACAGACAAGCTTTATCTAAGGAAATCTGGTTCTCGAAGTTCTGAGAGCTGTGCCTCTTCGGTTTTCGAACAAGCAATCCCGTCGGGGATCTGGCTCTCGAGATTCGGAAAGCGGTGCCGCTTCGGTTTTTTAGAAAGTAATTATGTTGGGAGTCTTTTCTCGAATGTGAGTAAAGGTTGGACGTTCTTGCCAGCCTGTCTTGCCACAGAACACGGAGGTTGACACACATAGGGACTTTCCAGTTGTCAAGCAGTGGTTCTGTTCCTTTACCCTGTGGGTAATAGTAGGGTAGCTGGAACTTCGAAATTCTCGTGCCTAAACTTTGTTAGAGATATTTGGCAAAGTTATATGTGGTACCCGAGAAGTTGATGGTGCGTGTGGAGAGTGGTGATTGAACAGTAAGATTCATGTGCTTTCTACTTCACCAGAAATCTTCGACAGATTGCCCGTAATTTCTGCAAAGCTGAGTGTGCATGTGACAGGTGCTGACGAGGCTGAAAAAGCAGGTGCTTCTTTGATTTCTGAGATCAGCCATCGTGGTCTCTGAGCAGTTCAGCTTTCGAGAAAGCAAACGCCTCTTCGATTCCTGAAGCTCCGTCAAGTGCAGATTTTTATAGAGGTTGGCATTAAGTTCCACAGCACACTTGAATCTCCACCAGTAGAAGCTCCCTTCTTGCACTTCTAAGATCTTGATTTGTCTGACATCTTCCCTCTTCAACACTTTTGAAAATGTCTGGCCCCTCCGACCGTCGTTTTGACTTGAACCTTGGAGAAGAGACAGCCACACCTTCTCCAGACAACATATGGCGCCTATCCTTCATATCCCCTACTTGTCCTTTTACCGTTGGGGATTCTGTGATGAAGAATGATATGACCGCTGCGGTGGTGGCCAGGAAACTTCTCACTCCCAAAGATAATAGACTACTTTCCAAACGGTCTGATGAGTTGGCTGTTAAGGATTCTCTGGCTCTTAGTGTTCAGTGTGCAGGTTCTGTGTCTAATATGGCCCAACGCCTATTTGCTAGAACCCGCCAAGTTGAATCATTGGCTGCTGAAGTGATGAGTCTCAAACAGGAGATTAGAGGGCTCAAGCATGAGAATAAACAGTTGCACCGGCTCGCACATGACTATGCTACAAACATGAAGAGGAAGCTTGACCAGATGAAGGAATCTGATGGTCAGGTTTTACTTGATCATCAGCAGTTTGTGGGTTTGTTCCAAAGGCATTTATTGCCTTCATCTTCTGGGGCTGTACCGCATAATGAAGCTCCAAATGATCAACCTCCAATGCCTCCTCCTTCTGGGGTTCTTTCCAGTACTGAGGCTCCGGATAACCACCCTAAGGTGCTTTCTCTTTCTGGGGCTCTACCGACTGCTGAGACTTCCCCTAAGCAACCTTTGTGAAGGCTCCCTCTTGTTTGTTTATTTTGATTCATGTATATGTACATATTTGTAACTTATCAGGAATATCAATAAACAAGATTTGCTTCATTTCAACGTATTGTGTTAAATACACCAAGGCCTTCTTCACTAAGTTCTTTGAATTTTTCCTTTTGTTGAAGCTTGTATGTTGAAACTTTGTGAGTGAAGCATGTAGGTTGAGGTAGTGCTCCCTTAATTTCCCGAGTGAGGAAAACTTCTCGTTTGGAGACTTGAAAAATCCAAGTCACTAAGTGGTCGTGAGACTTCCGAGTATCAAGGTGCAGTAGCATATGGTCGGAGTCCCCCAAGTCTCTGGTCTAGGGAGTTGACGAATGAGGCATTTCCTTTCTAAGTGGTAGCCCAAAACTCCTTCTTCATATATATTTGTTATGAAAGTTGTTAGGCCCAAAGAATAGGAGGCCTAAGCAAATTTTTTTTTTTGTTTTTTTTTATTTTTTTTTATTTTTTTATTTTTTTTTTTAATTTTCAAATTTCCGGATTTTTGAATTTTCGAATTTCCGAAAAAATAAAAATTAAAAATAATATATATATATATATATATATATATATATATTTAAAAGCTTTGTTGGTGAAGCTTTGGTGTTGAAGTTTTGTATGTGAAGCTTTGAGGTTGAAGCTTTGTTGGGCATCATGAATTGATTTTGCTTCACACTATCTTGATGAAGAGTGTGTGAAGCTTTTATATGTTTTGGTGTTGAAATGTTGTATTGTAGGTGAAGCTTTGGGGTTGAAGCTTGATAGGTGAAGCTTTATAGGTGAAGCTTTGGTGTTGAAGCTTTATAAGTGAAGCTTTGGTGTTGAAGCTTTATAGGTGAAGCTTTGGTGTTGAAGGGTTGAAGCTTTATAGGTGAAGCTTTGGGGTTGAAGCTTTATAGGTGAAGCTTTGGGGTTGAAGCTTTATAGGTGAAGCTTTTGTTGGCACCATAAATTAATTTTGCTTCACACTATCTTGATGAAGATAGTGCAAAGCTTTTGAGATTGATATTTGTCCTCCATTGATGAAGCTTTTGTTGGCACCATAAATTGATTTTGCTTCACACTATCTTGATGAAGATAGTGCAAAGCTTTTGAGATTGATATTTGTCCTCCATTGATGAAGCTTTTGTTGGCACCATAAATTGATTTTGCTTCACACTATCTTGATGAAGATAGTGCAAAGCTTTTGAGATTGACATTTGTCCTCCATTGATGAAGCTTTTGTTGGCACCATAAATTGATTTTGCTTCACACTATCTTGATGAAGATAGTGCAAAGCTTTTGAGATTGATATTTGTCCTCCATTGATGAAGCTTTTGTGGGCACCATAAATTGATTTTGCTTCACACTATCTTGATGAAGATAGTGCAAAGCTTTTGAGGATTGTAGTTGTGTTCCATTGATGAAGCTTTGTTGAATTTCCCAATTTCCAATTTCCTCTTTTTTTTTTTTTTTTTTTTTTTTTTGGGAAAACTAGAAATTTGAAAATGTGGGAGAGACAACATATACAAATTTTGCTTCCATACTGTTAAGCGAGAGATTGTGATGCAAGCCATATCTTGTAGTAGTCGAAGGTTTGGATGAACCATATAAATTGAATTTGCTTCGAACAGTCTTGATCAAGAGCGTTTGAAGCTTTCTATGAGTTGTAGTGTTTGCATTGTTACAGAGGAGAAATGTCTGAAGCAGATGCAATCATGCAAGAGGGTTGAAGAGCTTGATCTTCGTATACCATGCACTAAAGCCATTGTTGGCTTGCAATAAGACTTTGTTAGTGACTATAGCTCTTGTTAGGCATAAGTGCTCCCCTAGTTGAGTTGTAAAGCTTGATGGTTTATGATTATTTGTGAATGCTAGGAGTTCACATGTACAAGTTGTACCACTCGTCTTCTGGTTAATGGAATGAATGGTAGGTTGCTTTCATCCCTTGGTTGGTGGTACGAATGTGAATTCCTTAATCACATTTCATCACCTGGTTGGTGACATGAAGGAGAGTACGCGTTGTACATTTCATCACTTGGTTGGTGGCATGAAGGAAAAGTACGCGTTGTACATTTCATCACCTGGTTGGTGGCATGAAGATGAGTTCCTTCTTCACCTGATTGGTGATAAGGGTGGCAAGTTTCCAAATAATATTAGAGTACGGGTTGTACATTTCATCACCTAGTTGGTGGTACGAAGGTGAGTTCCTTCATCACCTAGTTGGTGAGAATAAGGGCAATGTGTCGAGGCACATTGTGGCAAATGTCGAATGACACAAAGTGTGTTGAACCCTTTCGAAGCACAGTTGGCTTATGTATGGATGTGTTGGAATGTATGATGTTTATGCATGAATGTGTTGGAATGTATGATGTTTATGTATGAATGTATTGGAATGTATGATGTTTATGTATGAATGTGTTGGAATGTATGATGTTTATGTATGAATGTGTTGGAATGTATGATGTAGATCCTTTGTATAGTCTTGTTGACACATACTTAGATTTTGTTTTGTATTGGAAACATTTGCGTTGAAGCTTCAACACTTGAGTGTTTCATTGCTCAGAATGGAAAAGAGTTTATGGCCGAGTTGGCTAAATCACCTCTTTATTGAATTCATACCAAATGGTCTTTGTTACATAGGATGCCGAACGGCTGTAGCTTAACACTTGTACAATGTGAGTCTATTTGTAATAGTACTTCAAGTGGTCAGCATTCCATGGATGGCCAAGGGTCTTGCCGCCGGAGTTTCTGAGCTTGTAGGAGCCAGGGCGGCTGATACCGACGACCTCGAACGGTCCGTCCCAGTTAGGACTGAGTGTTCCTTCACTCGGGACCCTATCACAGAGTAATCTTTTCTTCAGTACCCAGTCTCCCACTTTGAAAGAGCGAGGTTTGACCCTTGAGTCGTAGTAGTTGGAAATGCGCTGCTTGTAGGCGACATTCCTCAGGTGAGCCTGATTTCTGTGTTCCTCGACTAGATCCAGGTTGAAGGTGAGTTGTTTGTCGTTCTCACTCTGCATGTAATTCTGGATTCGGTATGTTGCTTGCTCAAGCTTAACCGGGACAACTGCTTCTGTACCAAAAGCAAGTGAGAATGAAGTTTCTCCTGTGGAAGTCCGATATGAAGTGCGGTATGACCAAAGAACTTGGGGTACGAATTATGGCCAACAACCTTTAGCTTTGTCCAAGCTAGTTTTCAGAGTGCGCTTGATTATTTTGTTAACGGCCTCGACTTGTCCATTAGACTGGGGATGGGCTGGAGAGGCAAAACATAAGTTGATGTTGAACTTAGAGCAGAACATCTTGAACTTCTTGTTGTCGAACTGCCGCCCATTGTCCGTGACTATCGCATTGGGAATGCAGAATCTACAGAGGATGTTCTTCCATACGAAGTCTTCTATTTTTCCCTCAGTAATGGTTGCCAAGGGTTCTACTTCAGCCCACTTTGTGAAGTAGTCAACTGCAACGATTGCATAGCGGACCTTGCCCTTCCCTGTAGGCATTGGGCCGATCAAATCAAGTCCCCATTGGGCGAAGGGCCAAGGGCTGATCATAGGAGTGAGCGGCTCGGGAGGGGAGTAAGGGATAGTTGCGTAGCGTTGACACTTATCACATGAGCGAGATATTCTGATGGCATCTTGGTGGAGTGTTGGCCAATAGTATCCTTGGCGAAAAGTCTTGTGTGCTAGGGATCGAGACCCAGCATGATCTCCGCAGACTCCTTCATGTATTTCCCGAAGGACAATTTCCGCCTCCGCAGGTGTAAGGCATCTTAGGTAGGGCAGGGTAAAACCGCGCTTGTAGAGTTGGTCATTAATGATCAGGTAGCGAGCAGACTTGTATCGAATCTGCTTAGCTTGGACTTTGTCATTTGGGAGGGTGCCATGGGCAAGGAATTTATAAATTGGGGTGATCCAACTATCTCCTTGTTGTAAATTGCACACTTTCGCGACCATGGTGCTTAGTGCTGTCAACAATTCGACATGAATTTTTCTCCCAATCTTGTCTTCCACTGCCGAGGCGAGGTGGGCTAAAGCGTCTGCATGACTGTTTGCCGCTCGAGGAACTTGGGTGATCTGGTAGTGGAAGTGCTTGAGCAAAAGTCGTGTTTGCGCAAGATATGCTGCCATGGAGCTATCCTTAGCATCAAAGTTGTTCGTGACTTGGTTGACCACTAATTGGGAGTCACTGAAGATATCAATTTGTTTAACTCCAAGATGCTTGGCCAAACGTAAGCCTGCTAGAAGGGCTTCGTATTCGGCCTCGTTGTTCGATGCCTTGAATTTGAAACGAATAGCGTATTCTATCGCCACTTTGTCAAGGGTAGTGAGGACTAATCCTGCTCCGCAGCCCTGTTGGTTGGATGAGCCATCAACATACAGACTCCATGTTGGGGTTGTTAATTCTATCTTCTGAGCTTCCGATGGTAATGAAGTTATTGCTTCAGGTGTAGAAGCGATGTCAACAGGATATGTGAAGTCGGCGATGAAATCTGCTACTGCTTGACCCTTTTCGGCTGGTTTTGGTTGGTAGGAGATGTCAAACTCACCCAATGCTATCGCCCAGACGTGTCAGGACTCTGGAGTATCTGTCGAAGAGGGTGATTGGTAAGCACGATGATGGTGTGTGCTTGGAAATAAGGGCGAAGTTTTCGAGCAGACATGACCAATGCTAGAGCTAATTTCTCAATGTTGGAATATCGTGTCTCCGCATCTTGTAGGGCCTTGCTAGCATAGTAGACGGGTCGTTCGACACCACTGTCATTTCGAATAAGAACAGAACTGACTGCTGAAGCCGAAACCGATAGATAGATAATGAGAGTGTCACCAACTTCTGGTTTGGAGAGCAGATGGGCTTTACTCATGTACTCTTTGAGGTTCATGAATGCCTTGGCACATTCCTCCGTCCATGTAATGTACTTCTTATTTCCCTTGAGTGCTTTGAAGAAATGAGCACATCTGTCTGTGGCCTTAGAGATGAATCTGGTTAAGGCTGCCACCTTGCCAGTAAGGCTTTGGATGTCTTTTGAAGTTACTGGCTCTTTCATGTCGAGGATTGCTTTGATCTTTTCGGGGTTAGCTTCAATGCCTCGTTGGCTAATCATGAAGCCTAAGAATTTGCCAGAGCCCACGCCGAAGGCACATTTGTTGGGGTTTAACCTCATTCGATACCTCTTTAGAATGGTGAAAGTTTCAGATAGGTTGGTGATGTGTTGGTCAGCATGTTTGCTCTTGACTAACATATCATCAACGTAAACTTCCATGCTCTTCCCAATCTATTCGGCGAACATTGAATTGACCAGTCTCTGATAAGTTGCTCCTGCATTCTTTAGACCGAAGGGCATGACTTTGTAGCAATATAGTCCCCTGTCAGTAGTGAAGGCTGTGTGTTCTTGGTCTGAGGGGTTCATGAGGATTTGGTTGTATCCTGAATAAGCGTCCATAAAGCTCAAGAGCTCACACCCTGCCATAGAGTCTATAAGTCTATCAATGAGAGGAATGGGGAAACTATCCTTCAGGCATCATTTGTTTAGGTCAGTGTAGTCGACACACATTCTCCACAAGACCTTTTGAAGCAGGAGACTTTCCTTGGTCGGATTTTTCTTAACAAGGACAACATTTGCTACCCATGTTGGGTAATTGACTTCACGGACGAAGCCTATGTCCTTGAGTTTTTCAACTTCTGCTTTCATCGCCTCGTATCGTTCAACATCATAAGATCTTCGCTTCTGTTTTACTGGTTTGGTCTTGAGATCAATACTCAAGTGGTGACAGATGATATCGGGAGAGATGCCCGGCATATCTTTATATGACCAAGCGAAGACCTCGGCGTTCTCTTGCAAAAAGGAGATCAGCGACAACCGAAGGGGTGGTGACAAAGTGGTGCTAATCTTCACCATGCGATCTGGATGGTCTTTGGAGATAGAGACATTCTCTAACTCTTCAGCGGGTTGTGCTTGCTGGGTGAATGAGTCATCTCGAGGGTCGTCGGGTTGACTGTTGCCATCATGAAGATCCGAGTTGGCTTCATATGGACTGGTCTTTACTACCTGGTTATGTATAGAGAGGGTCTCCTTGGGGACAAGCAGGTGCTGTTGCTTAACTGAAGTGTTGTAACATGATCGAGCACTAAGTTGATCTCCCCTGATGTATCCATTGCCGAAAGGGGTTGGAAACTTCATCAACAACATATGCGTGGATACCATGGCCTTGAGATCATTGATGCCTATGCGCCCAAAGATGACATTATATGCCGTCGGGCAATTGACCACTAGGAAGTTAATGGTAATAGTAGCTGTGTAGGGGCCTGTACCAATGGTGAGGGGTAAGTGTATACTCTCTAAAGGTTGCACGATATCGCCAGAGAAACTTATCAGAGGAGAAATCGAGCGATCGAGCAAGTGTTCAGCCATATTAACTGAAGCACCTGTGTCTATCAGGATTCGTTTCACATCAAAATTTGCTATGTGAGCCTCCACGATCAGCGGGTCGTTGTGAGGGTAGATGATACCTCTTTCTTCCTTAGGGTAGAAACATATTGGATCGCAGTTAGGCTTTTGATACTTGCCTCCCCTGATGTCTTCCACGTGAAACACTTGATGGCCAGGTCTCAAAGTTCGTTCACTGTTTTTCATGGCCCTATTGGAAGATTCAGACATAGGTGTGTCGCCGCTTATAGAATATATCACATTCACCTGGCGTTGGTTACGGTTATCCCTTGGAGGGTGAAGGAGAAACTGATTAATTTTTCCTTCACGTGCCAAAGCTTCAATATGATCACGGAGGATGACGCACTTCTCGCCATCATGGCCATTATACTCGTGGTAGCAGCAAAACATGCCCGTGTTTTTCGTGGACTTGTAATCTGGCTGTCTTGGCTTTGGCTTTGGTATCAGATGAGCTATACTGGGGTAGATGGCCGCGCATGTAGCATTCAAAGGTGTGTATGTCTCATACCTCGGGGTAGGGCCTGTCTTGACATATGATTAGCCCACTGCATTGACTGCCTGGGGTCGGGCGTTATTGTGACGATATCCTGAGTTATCGCGATAGTGCCCCTTATTCTTTTTATTAAAATGAGATTGGTGAGGATGGAAATCTTTCCTTTTTCCCTGGGATTGATATGTCTGCTGACTTGGCGAAACATTAAATGAGGCAGGGGGTGTGCTGCTACCGTTTGGAAAGTTGAGGTTTTCTCATTCGGTTGGATCTGGCCTCCACTCCCTACTTGCTGATAAGGGGTGACTGTAGGGGGTTTCCCTTGATATGTCCTTGCCTCGGCGGAGGCATGGTTGTAAGCTTGTGCCATCACCTCAGAGTAAGTCTTCCAAGTGTTGGCATTGATCATGTACTTAAAGAAACAGTCACGTAAGCCTGCCGTGAAGGCCTTGAGGGCGGTCTTGTCATCTGCCTCAGCGCAACGAGAATACTCATAGCTGAAGCGGCCAGCATACTTTCGTAATGACTCGTCCAGCTTCTGGCGAATAGTGTACAAGTCATCTGCGGAATGCAAGCGATCGGTCTGGAAGATGTGTTGAGAGACAAACAGCTTCCTCAACTCTTCAAATGAGTCTACTGTCTCAGGTGGAAGACGGCAATACCAGTTTAAAGCTCCGCCAGATAGGGTAGAGGGGAAGAGAAGGCACCGTTCTTCGTCGGTGTGTCTCTGGTATACCATGGTGGACTCAAAGAGGTTAAGGTGTTCAATCGGGTCTTCATTTCCAGTATAGAGTTGTAAGCCAAGCTTGTGCTTTGTCTTTGCTTGGAGGGGGGTGTTGAGGATCCTTCTTGTGAAGGGGCCAGGCCTGGGTTGGTTCCAGTCAGGTATCTCGGCTTGACGTTCAGCCTTCAACTTGTTTACTTCCTCCAGGAGCTGTAGGACAAGGGGGTCCTGAGTGGAGTCGTGCACCACTGAAGTTTTCTTCCGTAAGTCCTTATCGCCTCTTGGAAGTAGGAAAGTTTGATCAAGATAGCATGATTTTTCCTTGGACTCGTCACACTGACTCCTAGAGTGAGTATGTCAGAACATTTCCGAGTCCCCTGTACCTTCATGTTCTTCTGGGACTTGTTGCCCATTCCCTAGATTAACTGCTGGCCTGGGTCGTGGGAGAGGACCGAGTCTTTCAGAAACTCTTGGGTCATTGATCTTTGAGCTTATGTGGATGGGATTCTCTCGACGTTGCTTTAGGAAGTCTCGACAATCGCGATAGACGGTTTTTGATCCTTCCACTCCTTCTGTGAGGAGGTGCTTTCCTCTACTCATTCTGCTTCGGGTTGAAGCAGCTGGGTTGAGAGAAGTCTCATGTTGATTATTACATTGATGTGTAGCTCGATCCCTATCAGGGATATCCGTGTTGGATATCGGTGACCCTCCGTGTTGGGGGGCATTCAGATGATTATTGACCTCAGCAGGGGCGACGAGCTTGTGTGCTTGAGCATGCCTAGCCTCGTGAAGCATCTCGAAAAGTTTTTCATACTGCTCCTGGAGGACCTCGTTCCTCATCACTATCTTGTTGTTCTGAGCTTCTAACTCATCGACTTTAGCTTGAAGAGTAACTCTATTTCCTTCCTGCTTTCGTTGCTTCATACTAGGTCCAATGGGAGTGTCATTCTGTGTGCTATGGCTTCTTTCGCTCCCCATGTTGGAGAGAGATGTTTGGCCAAAAGAAAGTGTACAAGCGGTGGAAACCAGTTTAACAACGTTGAAGAGAGTGGGAGTAAGTGTCTTTCCCACAGACGGCGCCAAATGTTGATGCACAAAATCAGCGAGGACTTTGGTACAACAGAAAGTGTCAGGTTTGTGACCCTCGTTTGGTTGCTTCGATCACTTGTGAAGATAAGTACGTAAATGAATAGGGACAGGGAAGCAAACACAAGATGTACGTGGTTCACCCAGATCGGCTACGTCCACGGAGTAGAGGAGTTCTCATTAATTGTGAAGGGTTTACACAAATACATAGGTTCAAGCTCTCATTTTGTGAGTTCTAGTGAATAGTTTAGTACAAAATGACATTAGAGATTATTGTGGGAGAATGATCCCTATTTATAGAGGAGAGTTTCTAGTTTTGTTCTAACATTGACACGTGTCGTGTTGTGATTGGCTTCTGATGTTGACACGTGTCGAGCTGTGATTGGCTTCTGATGTCGACACGTGTCGCATTGTGATTGGCCTCCTGGTTGAAGGGAAGCTCTTTTGGGTCCTTGATGGTATAACGTTGACCGGTGCTCAATAGTTTCGGGATTGGTCAAGTATGGTACAAACATAAGTTGATCAGTGGCCACCAACTGTAAATGCTAAGTTATGTTACATGTTTAATTGTTTTGGTAAATGCTAAAGTTAGGTTATTATGTATGATAGCTTGCCAAAAACTGAATTAAAAAAAAAAGTAAAGAGTTAAAACTTAAAACTGAAATAGCATCTTCAATGTACCATCATATGCCAGCATTTAACCAATTTTAAAAAGTTGAATTGTTAAAACTTAAATCCTATGATCAACTCACCTTTCTTACTCTTTTCTAGAAAAATAAACATAACTTTTCCTGTAGTACTCTTCTATAAACACAGCACCTAAAAAACACATTATTGTTTACATATTAACACTGAAGACCTTAAGTTCTTAGGTTATCCAAAACTTAATAAGCTAGTGAAAATAAGTATCCATCACAACAATAGCACCAAAATTAAGTTGTTTTGTTTTTGAACATTTTCTTTCTGTGTTACACTGAACAGGCAGTGGTTGTTAATTTAAGTTCTTTAAGTTTATCATTTTTTTAACATGTGAGTTGATCATTAGTTTTTTAATTTGCTTCGAAATTGAGATAAGATCATCTTGGTTTAAAACAGTTGTTAACATGTTATTGTAGAATATATTATACCAGGGATTAAACAATTTAACACTCGAAAACCTGTAAGCCAGTGGCTCCAAGACGAAAAAAATTGTACTAACCCAAATCCACTAAGTTACAAAACAACTACATATGCAAATAACGCAAACAACTAAATTAGATGCAAGCCAACTAACTTCGAATTTAACCAAATCAGAAAAGCAATCATAATCAAACTAACCTCTTCTTCCCATACGAAGTAGAAGATGTCCCCTATTTTGCTTCTGTGAACAGTGCACTTTTCATTCTCTACGCACACAAAAATCACACTGAAAATGCTCATTATTATATATGTATTTGGACTAACAGATTCAAGCTTAAATTTAACAAAAGAAATGATTATGAATTGAAATCAAGCTATATCATAGTTGTTAAAAAAGTTTTTGACTAAATTTTACAAACGGCATCATAAATTGTTCAAAAATATCACCACTGAAAAAACTCATTACTTAAAAAAAAAAAAAAAAAAAGAAGGGAATATGGTTTCATTTACATTGATAAAATATGACAAAAGTTGTCCACCGGACTACCAAGTTTCCCTGCATATCCACCATCACACATTAGTTAAAAACCAAAACAAAAAACAATGGGAGACTTTGGATGCGGTCCTTAGTTATGAATATTCTTTGATTAAAATCTTGTTGGTTTTTAATTTTTGATCGAGGTCCCTGAAATTAATGTGATAATTTATTTCTATGTACGTTACCATATTTTTTAAATTAAAATTAGAAATTTTAGTTGTTTATATAAATGAGATTTTAAATAAAAAAACCATAATTTGCGGGATTAAAAATATTAAAATATAAATATACTATTGTGTGTGTGTGTGTGTATGTATATAGACATGGCTACACCTACATTCATCAAAATTAACCAAAAAATTCATTGTATCAAAACATGGGTACATTTTTCAAAATCACAAAAAAAAAAAAAAAAAAAGATATTAGGCTTAATAACATTAGTAAATTTCTTCGATTAAACTTGACATGGATACATTTTAAAATCAAAGAAAAAAGAATGTACCCATATAAGTTTAAAAATTGATTAGAAAAAAATTGAATACATTTTATATAAAAAAAGGGTACATTTTACATATAACAAATTGGTATATTGAAGAATGAGTACATTTTAAGATTAAAAAGTTTTACATGAATGGGTACATATAATTAGCATGGGTACATTTAGCAAAATAAAAAGTACAAATACAAAAAAATATATGGGTACAAATACAAATAAACTTTAAAAAATATGGGCACAAAAAGAAATTAATATATGGGTACAAATTAAAACTGAAAAGAAAATTGGTACAAGTTAAAAAAGAATTACAAATTAAAAATGGGTACAAACTAAAACTAAAAATATATGATAAAAAATTTAGTCATAAATATAAATATACTAATTGTAACATTTTTAACATTAAAAGAATATATTTAGAAATAAAAAATATTTTATTATTGAAATAATTAATGATGTTATTAATACTCAAGGACTTCGATCAAAAATTGAAAAAGAATAGGATTTTAATCAATAGAGTAGCAAAAGAAAGGATGAGAACCTAATTTCTCCAAAAACAAAATTACACACACATAACATAATTAAATAACAGACCAATAAAAAACCAATACTTTACGTAAAAGAATTGCAGCAGTTAACCCAATTACAATGAAAACGTTAAGTGGACAATTTTTGTCGAAAATATTAGATCGACACATTCCACCTAGGTAGTTCTTGTGGCTTTGGATCGATAGTGGTATTTGCATACAAAAGATTTAATAAACATTGTCCTATTTATATGCAAAAAATGACAAAAATATTGTTCTATTTGGTTTCCTTTGAGAAAATTATAATGATAGTGAAAATGCTTATGCTATTCGGTCATATATTATAATGCCAGCTTGAAATCGAAATACTAAGCTCTCAGTTAAACAAAAGGCAGGGACTTTGGCAAATATTTGACAACATATTACACACCTTAAAAGGATTTCCATCCTTATGAGTAAAAAATCCTTCAAAAACTGTTACTGTTCATATCACTATAATTTTAAATCCGATGGCATATAGTTTGAAGAAAGTGATGACCTTTCTCCAAAGTATTTTGAACCAAGAAATGAGAATGACAAATAAGTGCTACGATGACCAAGATTATATGACTACTGAAATTTTGGATAGAAAGAAATACAATACTTGCATAGAGAAAAAGGTCTATCTCGAACACTTCATATGTAGTGGATGAGCAACTAAAAAAGTAGCAAAAGAAAAACTAAATGGCATGAACTCTATGTTGAATCAACACATAACCGAACCCATTTGAGTCTTACCTCGCGATTATTCACCCAACTAACTACCATGCACCTTAAGTTTTGGTGCATAAATGCCCCTTGCAAGCAACCCACTCTTTGAAAGTGTGCACATATGGTTCTTTGTCAGGAGCAAATATACCCAACATTTGCTCTGATCGACTGACACATAAGAAATGAACTCTATGTTGAATGAACACATAACTGAACTCAATTTAGTCTTACCTCGCTATTGTTTGCCCAAATAATTACCAGATTTCCAAGTGATAAATCAAATATATAAGTTATTACTATTACTATCATGCAATACCATGTCAAGACAAGGGTAAGGAACATTGTGAGGTGAACAATATAACTGAGGGCAAAGTAGATTTAACCATTTTGATGTTCCTGTTAATTATGTCTAAAAGAATGTCCATGAGTGCATTCTTTCTAATAATTGACACAAAATAAATAAATATACAGCCAAATAAACTTGAGTTTTTTTAGATGATTGGTCTTGTTAGAGATTTCAATAGTTATTATATATATTAATAAATAATATTTATGAATATATAATATATGGATATATATGACTTAGTGCTGCTGCGATCCGCAGCATGTGTGCGGCAACATATGTATAAAAAGGTTGGATTTAATTCAACCTTGTACCTTTTGGTTGAACTGTAATTTTTGGTTAAAAGACATGATGCTTACTCAAATTGTATAAGTAGTTAAAAGATGTAATTAGTCAATATTTATTTTCTGAAAATTATAAATAGAAAACATGTCTTTTAGGTCAACACTATTAAGAAGGGTTGTATATCTTCAACTAAAATGAAAGGACTCGATGAACGAGTGTTTTAATGTCTATAAATACCTATTGTGGCATAATGTTTCACACACAAGTTCAGAAATTTGTTTCTACATTCATTGCTCTCCTCTCTCTCCATCACAGTCATACAATTTCTTTCTAGTTATTTCTAAGGGAATATATTTCGGTTTTGCTAATCGAATATTCCATATTTTGTTGTATCCTAGAAGTGATTTGCCAAGAACCTTTTAGCAAACTCATTCGAATGCAGACAAGTAACACTTTAAGAAAACAATTCAAGTCGTACCCTCAAAGTTATCTTTCGAATTATTCTCTATATTTCTACATTTACTCTAATAGGTCACTCTCTCTCCAAATCCCTTGAACATAAAATTATCATGCGCTCGTTTGTTCCATGTTGTGCCTTGCTCCCATGCAGATCCTTCTCTTTCTCCTCGTTGGAGATTTTGATTCAAGTAAAATCAAACATTCATACAACTCATCTCTCACTTAATCGATTAGTACCAAATGAAGGCCATTAATACTTATTTAGAATTTAATTATAAAAAAAAATAAAAACGCTTGAATGAATTTAATAAATCAGTGAACAATAGTATGTAATTAATTAGTATTCTTGACAAATATATACATGCTGCTTATCCAAGATATAATTCAATGTCGAATCAAAATCAATATTCATATAATAAGGATTCGACGTAACTGTGGAGTGCCGGCTGTCGACTACCTGACGCCCTCCCCCTCCTCCTTTATCCGGGCTTGGGACCGGCAATGTAAGATAAACTTACACAGGCGGAGTTAAAACAACAAAATCAATATTCATATGACCCAATTTAAACAACAAAAGTAAGGAACTGAATCATTTACCCAAAATATAAATTAACATCAGTAACTGGCCAAAATAAAAAATTTACATTGGTGAAATACACAACCCAAAGGCAAAAGTATTCCCTGCAGTTAATTCAAATGACTGACAAAAAATTCCCAAAGAATCGATATTCTTACAGCCACTTTTATCATATTTTATAAACACCCAAAACTAATCAAACAAAAAGAGGGGTTAAGAAAAATACCCACTGGATAAACACACAAAATTCATAATTATGAGTTGACAACAGTATATAATAAGCTATTAGTTTTCTATGATTATGAAATTTAAAATAATTAATCAAGCATAATTTAAAGTACACCCACTGGTAATTAATTTTGATTATAAAATTTAAAATAAGTAATTAACAGTAATTTAAAATACACTCTTGACTTATCTGCTATTTTCAACTAAGCCAAGCATGGGAAATTTCCTGATCAGGATATGTGTACATGATAATTGTGCAGCTCTATATATATGCTTTCTTAATCAAGATGCTGGAGTTGACTAACTGAAGCTAATTGCTTGCAAGCAATATACAAATGTTCTGTATTTTTGCTTTCATACTATAAGCCAAGAGTTATGATTCTAAGTGATACTATTTAATTGTACATTGATCAGCATTCCATGACTAAAGTAATACTCAAATGTTTGAGAGAAATACTACATTTTAGAATTAAGCACTCATCACAAGTGGCCCATTGCTACTTATACCTAGTGCTACACATCCTTAAATGTGTGTGTATATATATTTTTTGACACACATTTTGACACAATTTTTTTGTTTCTATTTTGTAATTTTTTTTTAATATTTGAATTCTATTTATATTTCAATTTATCATTCAATAATCATCATCACACAAAATTAAAAAAATTAAAAAAATTAAAAAAGATTCATTTATAATTAAAAACATATATGGTCCTAAAAAACAATACTAAAATTATTTGTATATAATATTAATCTTTAAGCCTCCAAATATAAAGTCATTGATAAGAATTGGATGCGCACTTACCGCATTCTCTCTCTCTCTCTCTCTCTCTCTCTCTCTCTCTCTCTAGAAGCTCAGATCTAGAGCCTCTTCTCCAGCTTCAACTTTCAGCCGCCGCATCTTGCTCTTGCTCGGGATAGGCGGCAGCCCACTACTTCTTCTTCCTTCCTTCTCTCTTTTTCCTTTTTCTTCTTTTTCTTGCCCTCTCACTTCCCCTACTCCATCACGTTCCATGCATCCACATCTTCTTCCTCTCCTCTTTCCAATCTCCTTCTTTCATTTCATCCCCGATTCTCCCTAAGTTTATCTCAATTTTCCCTGAGCCGGATCTCAACTATCCCCTAAGCTTGTCTCATATTTGGGCTTCATGCTCCTTATCCGGCGTCTTTTGCCTACTTTTATTGCTTTGTCTTTTAATTTTCTATCCTCCCTCCTTAGCTGTGACACTCCATCCACATCCCACCATGTACTCGGATAGACAGGCTCTAATCAGAAATTGGATACCAAATCTACTACCCTCTCTCACTTCCCCTCCCCCAAACAGCATGCACATGCCAGATTCCCATCGAGGCCAAGTGTTAGGCTTTTGACATACCCACTTAGCCTCACTCTCTACCCATATGATACTTTGTTCGTATATATTTGCAGGGGTTCGTGAAAGGGATTTGGATCTGGTGTCTACCTTCTCAGTTCGGAGTTTAGCTTCCTCCGACGATGTAACTACGGCAGTGGTCTGATTTATGCAGCTTGAGATTAGGGTTCTTTTGTTGTTTGTTATTGCAGCCTTATGGTCTAAGTTTGTGACGGCCTCCAGTTGTATCTTGGGTTGTAACTCTCATTCTGCTTGGGCCTTTTATCTTATCTGTTGTTTGTTTATCGGGTTCCTTTTGGCCCTTGTATTAGTTTTTTAATATAATGAAAGTTCTATTGATCAAAAAAAAAATTAATGCTATCATTATCATCATCTTTTCCAGTTTATCAGCTGGTTGACTATATAAGTTGGTATGGAACATTAATTGTTTTGTACACACACACATATATGTAGTTTATGAAAATAATTTTCACATAGATCATTTTGGGCTACTTTGTTTCCTGAATTCTTCTGAATTCAATTCAGATATAAAAAATGAAAAGTGAGTGCAACAAAAAGAAATATATAGAATTCACTTCCAATAATTCACTAAAACTTATGTCAATTGCTAGTATTGTTGTCTAATTTATTTGGTGGGTGTGAGTCCTTTGGACTATGTTTGGGGAAGGATTCCAGAGTCCTATGTATTACCAAGCTTGTAAATAATGGACTATAAAATGCTAGGTATGAGAGATTACAAAATCACCGTGTAAGAATTGTAAAGACATGTTAAAAGGATTTATAAACGACTGAAACCAAGTAATTAAGGATTTGCAAATCACTCTTGACTCTCACATGCTTTTCAGATGCTCATATAGTGATTTTCTAATCTCATCTACATAACAGTTTATGATAATTTCATGACTAACTTTGCTTAATCCCTTCTGAAAACCAATCACCCAAGCCTAATCTTCACAATGAGTCCTAGGACTATCGGGCCTCTCTCCCGTATTTATGTGGAGAGCTTTTTCTCCCTAGCCTTCTTGTGCTAGGCTTATTCTTCATTGCCTCTTGCAAGGTTTTGTCTTCTCCCTAGGTCTCTAGGACTTTGAATCAAGCGAGTTTGGTCAGAAATTTTCCAGATCTACCTTCTGATATATTGGGTTTTGTCATTGATTTGTCTTTTTTCTTCTACAGATCCTTGATGGATCTGTTTTGTTTAAGCATCCATTGCGATCTACAAATTGTGGAGGTATTGGTAATGGTGGCTTAATAGGTTGATCTGATATAATGAGGACGAGAAGTTGAATCTTTTGTTCTTATTGGCGTTTTTAGACTAAGTACTAATTTAGGACTATGTGTAACTCGGTGTACATTTATTATACTCTTTTGTAATTATCCACAACTGACAACTCTAATGACCAATTAAATAATTACATTAAACTGACCTCATATGATTATCAAGGCACATCTCTGTTGGGACGTAAAATATCCTGATTTGTTAGAGCAAGCCACATGTATTTTAAACTCAATATAACTGTTCTGCCCTTAACAGACTGTGTACATTAGTCGTACATTATGGGCTTACAAGCCCTATTCCGCAGAGATCCAAGACGTGCACAAACATCAGGCCCAGAGACCATCTCACAAGAGTAGCCAAACTTACTTATAAGCACATGCAATGTCCCTTCTCTTAACAATTCCTCATAAGATGTACACATTGATTTTATTTGTATGTATTATTCTTCTCTCTAGGAGGTAAATATATAGTTGTACAAGAGGTCCTATAAAATAAGAAATAAGAATCTCAATTATAAAAGGAATCAATCACATGATCACATTCCTAAACTATATGGTTGACTCACGCCAACACTCCCCCTCAAGTTGGTGCGTAGATATCTCATAAGGCCAACTTGCTATGTGAGTCTTGAAACATCCTTGTTGGCATTGCATGAGTTAACACATTAGCCAATTGTTCTTCAGACCTCAAGTACGGAATATCAATCAACTTTACGTCTAACTTTTCTTTGATGAAGTGTCTATCTACCTCCACATGCTTTGTATGGTCATGTTGCACTGGATTATTGGTTATTTCCCTAGTGACTCGATTGTAATAGTATAACAACATAACCCCTTGAGGTTTAAACCTAATCTCATTAAGGAGAATCTTAAGCCATAACAATTCACAACTTCCATGTACCATCCCCCTATACTCCTCTTCTACCGTGGATCTAGCCACTACACTTTGCTTCTTACTCCTCCAAGTTACTAGATTTCCTATCACGAATGTAAAGTAGCTTGATGTGGAGCGACAATCAGTAATGTTTCCTGCCCAATCAGCATTAGTATACCCCTTTACCTCCATTTGTCCATGTTTCTTGAAGAGTAATCTTCTACCTGGTGCTCTTTTAAGATAACTCAGTATACGTATCATAACTGTCATGTGATCTTCATTAGGAGCATGCATAAACTGCCTAATAACACTGACTGCATAAGCAATATTTCGCCGTGTAAGCGATAGGTAAATCAAACATCCTACCAATCTTTGATATCTTACTTTATTGGTAGGAACTTGATCTTGGTAGATTGCCAAATGATGGTTCTGCACAATGGGAGTTTCCTCTGGTTTATAAGCCAACATTCCAGTTTTAGAAAGAAGATCAAGAACATACTTCTACTGAGACAAATAAATACCGTCACAAAAACGAGCAACTTCAATGCCCATGAAGTCTTTCAAGCCCCATAGATCTTTCACATCTCCCTCTAGATCTTTCATCTCAAATTCTGAAGAAAGATATTCCTGCAACCTTTTTATCTATTTTGTATCGTCACCGGTGACTACCATATGATCCGCATAGATTATCAATAAAGTAACTTTACCTCCCATGCATTTGATAAACAGGGTGTGATCTGTATTTTCCTGTCTATAGCCATACTTCTTCATTGTTTCAATGAATCTTTCAAACCACGCTCTAGGTGACTGTTTGAGTACATAGAGAGCCTTTCAAAGTTTACATACTTTTCATGCTCCATTTGGCACTTCATGTCCTGGTGAAAAATCTATGTATACTTCTTCCAAGTCTCTATGTAAGAAAGCATTTTCACATCAAATTGTTTCAATGACCAATCTAAGTTAACAATTAAGGACAAAAGAACTCGAATAGTATTCATTTTTTCTACCAGAGCAAATGTTTCCTAGTAGTCAACCCCAAATGTCTACGTGTACCTTTTTGCTACCAATCTTGCCTTGATCTATCAATCAATCCATCTGCTTTGTGCTTTATGGTAAATACCGATTTACATCCCACGGGTCTCTTCCCTCGTGGTAGTGGTACCACATTCCACGTTCCATTCTTCTGTAAAGCTTCCATTTCTACTTCCATAGCTTATGTCCAACGAGGATCTCACAAGGCCTCTTCCACTTTTATTGGAATTTTAATCTTAGCCATTTCATTCACCAAGGCTTGGTACTTGGGCTATAGTTGATAAGTAGACACATACTGTGCAATCGCATATCTCTCTTTTCCATCAGGAGAAAACCTATTAGGTGGTTTCCCACAATTTTGCCTAGAGGTAAAATATAAGAATTTTCAACCATACCCAAAGTGTGAGAATGTACCTCTTAAATATCCACGAGCACATGAGCGTGTACCGATGGAGAAGGATGAGGGGTTATTTTCCATTTGCATGGTCTTCGTATCGCTCGAAGACCAATTAATTTATTCTGCCTACATTAACTGTATAGGTCCATTGCATATTGTTGCTTAGGTGTGTCACGTGAGTCAAGGTCAGAGGCCATTGGAATTTGCCCTCTTTGACTAGCGGTATCGTGGCCCATTTGTGGACTTATTTAGCTCGGTGTGCTATGGTCCATTACTGGGTTGTATGCTGGCTTGCATGAACTGATGTCGTGGCCCATTCTTCTTGAAACTCGGCCTGAATTATTGCTGAAGTCTCAATCTGCCATCTCGGTCTCTCCAGAACTGTTATTGGGCCCAGATCCATCAAATGGGCTACCTGAGCTGTCTCGTTCAAGTGGGACATCAAACCCACTATATTCTTCATTTGTTGTACTATGCAACTTCCCTATAAGGGTAGAGTGGGTTTGATTAGTGATGAAGAACATCTCTGTTTCGAAAAACGTGATATCTATGGTGACATAAAATTGCTTAGTGGGTGAATGGTAGCACCAGTATCCTTTTTGTTGGCTATTAAATCCAAAAAAGACACAACGAACGGCACACAGATTCAATTTACTTCGTTGATTCTTGTGAAGATACACTTAGGCCACGCACCCAAATATGCGAGGTGATAATTGGAGAGAGGATGGTAAAGTAACATGATCTGTTAAGATTTCCATGGGAGTTCAAAAGTCATGAACTTGAGAAGGCATTCGATTAAAGAGATAAACGGAATACATAACTACATCTGCCCAATAAGCAGGAGGGGCATGAGCTCTAATGAGAATAGCTCGTGTAGTCTCCAAGATATGTTTGTTCTTGTGTTCTTCCACACCGTTTTGTTGAGGAGTTTGAGGATAAGTAGTCTCATGAAGTATGTCGTGCGCCGTGAAAAAATTGTGGTAGCTTCGAATTAAGATATTCTCCACCATTATCAGTTCGAAGAACTTTGATAGGACAAAAGAGAAATTTGACTTCCAATCATGCGATAAAACTGTTGAAAGATTTGCCCAACATCACTCTTTTGTTTCATAATATAGAGCCAAGTCATTCTGGTGCAATCATTGACAAACGTAACATACTAACGAATTCCATGGTGCGTTACTATTGGTGAAGGCCCCAAACATCTGAATGAATTATCTCAAAAGGCACTGTTCTTTTATTGAAACTCAAATAATAAGAAGTACGATGACTTTTTGCAAGAATGCAATCATTACATTGAAAATCAGAGTCTGAAATGTCATTAAATAAGGACAAAAGTAATTTTTTTAAATAACCAAAGGATGCATGTCCTAGTCGACGATGCCATAGCCGAATTTGCTTGATCTTGTTATTGTGACCACTACGGACATGGTTGACTCGGCCCGGTACCACATCATCCACATAATATAACCCTCTCCTCTTAGGCCCCGTTTGGGATTGAGGTGATTTTAAAAAAAAAAGCCACTGTGAAAAAAAGCTGAGGGTCATTTTTGTGTTTGGTAAACTGAAAAAAAAAGGCTTATTTTGGAAGCTGCTGTGAGAATAAGCTGAAAATCAAAGGAAAAGCTGAAGCTGCTATTTGCTGCTTTGAAAAAAAGCCAGTTTTTTCAAAGCACACGGAGCTACAGTTCTCCTTTAATGAAAAGACACCCAATGATCATGGTACAAGTGGTCCTATAAAATAGGGAATAAGAATCTCAATTATAAAAGGAATCAATCACATGATCACATTCCCAAACTATATGGTTGATTCACGCCAACAAAGAGTTATAAAGGAAATACAAATGATTAATTAGCTGATATGTTTGAGTGTGCTAAGGTTGAGTCAAACTGATAACCGTGCAGCTCAAGTTCTCACGCTTCTGTTCTCCCAGTAATCTGAATCAGGATTGACGGGATACAGATCGTGAGCAGACGCAGACGAAGCAGTCCATGGCCCTTCAGTTGACCCCGTTTCTATCTGTTTCTCGCCTGTGCCCCTACCAAAACTAGATTGAAAATGTTTCCTCATTGCATCGATCTCAATACTCTCAGCATTTGGATTCGAGACCGACTCATGAACAATAGCCTTTCCTTCAAGCATGCTCACAACCGAAGACATGGTAGGCCTAGCTGTCGAAGTAACATTGCAACAAAGGAGAGCCACATTGATTGCAACAATCATCTCCTCTTTATTAAAGTCTGATCCCAACCTTGGATCAACTAGGTCCATCAAATTCCCTTGCTCTTTTAGAAGTCGTGCCTACAAAAAATGGAAGTAACAAAAGCAATATAAATTTTGTCTTTGGATTAAACTTCATCGATTCAAACGTACTTACACACATATAAGGCATATTAAGAAAATTTGAAGTTAAATTAGGAAGTAGTAGATTCATGTTACCCAATCAAGAAGATAAAAGCTTTCTTCCTTTTTCCGGTAAGTTGTGTTGTTTCTCCCGCTAACAATTTCCAATACGAGAATACCAAAACTATAAACATCTGCTTTATCAGTCAGATAACCCCGCATTGCATATTCGGGCGCCATATATCCACTGCAATATCATGAAATCATATCATTGACCCAAATTGAGCTAAAATAATTAGTAAAAATATTGCTAATTGAATACTTAAGATTAATCCAATAGTTAGAGAGATAATAAGTAATACAACTATATTGAAAGAACAAATCTGCCCTTCAAATTTCTTGAACAACAAGGATTTGGTTGGGTTGAAAATTAAGTAAGTTAGAGACTTTCCTTTGGCTCTATCTTCTTTTTTCACGGTGGAAGAAGATTAAAACATGAGAATATGAAGATAAATAAAAGTGTAGGGACTCACTAAGTTCCAGCAATACGAGTGCTAATGTGTGTATTATCCTCTTCATCAAGCTTGGCCAATCCAAAGTCGGATATTTTCGGGTTAAGATTTTTATCAAGCAGAACATTAGTAGCCTTGATGTCTCTATGAACGACCTTCAATCTTGATTCCTCATGAAGATAAGCCAAACCTCTTGCTGTACCAATACAAATCTTGTGCCTTGTTGGCCAATCCAACTTCAAATGACTTTCTTTTTCCCCTTCAATTTGCCAAAATAAACAAAATTAGTTGTAAAGGACATATTTTTAGTGCATAAGATCTTTTATGCCCACTGTATGAATGAAATGAACTTTTGGCAAATGAGACTGATATTTACTGAACAAAGCATGAGCAACGCTATTATTTTCCAGGTACTCATAGACAAGCAATAGTTGATTTCCTTCAATACAACATCCGTGGAGCTTGACAAGATGAGGGTGTTGCAGAGCAGAAATCATGCCAATCTCATTAACAAATTCACGATTCCCTTGCTTTGATTTGGAAGAAAGCTGCTTAACAGCTATTGCGGTGCCATCTGCTAGAACGCCCTGCATTTGAGAAAGATAGTCAAATTTACATCACTATGGAGCAAATTAACTTTCATTAGGAACGGACAGTATCAAATTAGAAAAAAATGTAATACATTAATAAATATTGGCTCCGAAGAATACCTTATAAACCGATCCAAAACCACCTTCACCAATCTTATTGGCTTTGTCAAAGTTGCTTGTGGCATCTTTGAGTTGCTTGAAGGTAAATTTACCAGTTTGCAGGTCCACACCCTTCAAATCTGTATAACAAGTAAAACTCATAAGATATTGTGTCTAAGAAAACTTTCAGAAGGATAGAATTCTTAGTTCTTAATATTTTGTTCCTGATTCTTGAATTTAACTAGTAACTGAATCTATAGGCAGCCACTCTGCATCATGAGTTTGGACGATAAATATATTATAGCAACATCAAAGTGCCGGAAAGCTCAATATCCAAATAATTACTATCTTTGTGTGTGGACGTCAATATGCATGAGAACCATGCAAAATAGCATAAATATTGTTCCTAGTTAAGAAAAAAGTTCGATAAGAAAAAGTAATGGAGAAACAAAAAGGGAAAAACCAGTATAACAGAATAAACTGCAAATTAATACCATCCTCCAATGTCTTTTGTTGTCCTAGGAGGCCTCTCTTCCAAAGAATACCAAATATCAGTAGTACAATGAAGACTCCTCCAACTACAATTCCAACCACGGCACCTACAGGCACGCTGCCACTTCCACCAGTTGATGTGTCACTTACAGGTTTTGGTGGGGGAACAAAGTCTGTCCGAAGAAAGAATATAGCTTAAATTAGAGTAAATGTAAATGTAATTGATATGAGAGTGGATTATTCAACCAGCTATCTAATGCACACAAAAACAGAAGATTGAACCCGGTCTCTGGGGTATCCTTAAATAGTAGATAGTATATGAAGTAATCCCTCGAACAAACTTTCTTTGGATGGTTGTAAATATTATATACATGTTTTCTTAAGTGAACTGGATTGTTTTCATGTGAATAATTAAAAATCCTCGAAGTTGAATTTTGTTGTATTTAAAAGCGCATACCGTCACCTAGAAAAAAAAAACAGCATATTATGTGATAAGAAAATTTAAGAGAGTATTTCTTCAAGTCTTGGCTCAAACTAAGTAAAACAGGAGAAAAGCGCAGAAGCATTTTTATGAAAATACAAGGGAAATGAAATATTGAAGAACCTTGCAGAACTGAAGTCGGATCTCGTAATTTAGTAGATATATCAATGCATGTGCTTGACGCATGGTAATTAGACGAAGCTCAGATCAGTGAAAACTTACTTGGGACTACTGAAATAGCTGAAATAAGAGGACCATAGACTCCTCTAACAGGGATGCCTGTGGTCCCTTTCCCGGCCCAATATAAACGAATCTCCAATGTATTATTAGTTACAGGAGCAGTAAAGTTCTTTATGACTACATCACCAAACACACGAGCGTCATCCATGATATTGAAGTCCTTCATCACTAGTTTTCCCTGCAATATATATGTATATATGCTAATTTAGTTGCTTAACATTTCATGATCATAAATGTGAAAGTTAACATTCAAATCGACCAAAATATAAACAATGCTTGTTGAAAATTAGAATAATCACTGGTGAGTATACATGGAAGTTGATGCGATAGTTACCTGAATGTAAATATCGAATATGCGCCTTCCCACGCTTCTATATGTTTTGCCATTTCTAAACATTATCTCTGCAAAATGGAGGCTTACAGTGTAGCTTCCATTTCCCAAACAAAACCCAAAATAAGTTAGAGAGATGGGAGAAAGGCGTGCGTTTATGTATAGTTCAGGATTGGCCATAGAGAGTCTAGTTTCATTAGTCCATATAAAGGAGTCCGTAGTGCGGTCATCATCAGGGAAATAACCGGTGCTGCTTAATGCCCAATTTGTTTTGCTCTCGGAAAATGATGGTCCAGCTGAAAATATGTCATCATCATATTGTGTACCATTCTTTCCAGGGACAGTAAATTGATTCCCACCACAATTTATATGGAGCGAGTAGTACAAATCTATGAAAAAAGAAAATGGAGATTAGTAGCCATTGAGGAGGAAAACTAAAAAAGAATGAACTGAAAAAATACAGGTAATTATTTGTGTAGAAACTCGGCCTACATGGTGGGCATTGTGCAGTTTTTTTTCTGAAACATGAAACAGTTCTCCTGATAGAGTAATTCAGGGTACAGAAAATGTCAGCAATCATAAATAAGAAGAAGTTGGAAAAAAACATAGTACAGAATACACCGTTGGAAACCGAAGTAAATTTATAGGTGCATGCTTTGAGACGATTAATTTGAACTTACGAACTATTGCCTTTTGACGAGCTTGCAAACAAGTTACTGCAGAAATTGACACAAATGAAAAGTTAAGCTTTTCTCCACATAACACGAACAGATTAACTTCAAGCTAATGAAGACATTCTCACATGCCGCCTCCTGATTGACAACTTCCATCCTCTCTGGCGAGGCTGTTATAGGAAAGATCACTGCACAAAAAGAGCTATGATGCAAATTCTATTGAATTGTAATTCTCTAGCTGATTAGAATCAGTGAAATAAGTTATGAGCTTAAGTGTGTATTCACTTGAGTTGTAATATTGCCAAGTGTGAGGTTCAAAGATGTAAGGCAAGTAATGCCATGTGTGATGATCCTAGAAAATAGTTAGATGTGTGGCTGAGATCACTTTGTGATGTCCAAGGATCCAGCTGTGTTTTGCTAATGGTAATATTCTCTTTGCACGACTTGTGAGAGAGAGAGAGAGAGAGAGATTGAGAGAATGTCGAATTAAGAAGGATTTTCTTCATCCCTTCATTTTCAGTATTAATCATCTTCTCCAGTTCTCATATTCATTGAGGTTTCATAAACCAGAATCAAAGAAGCACTAACAAATTCTTTTCCAGATGTAGTATGTCAGTACAAAAGGAAACAAGGGTGAGGAGAAAGAGGTAGGCATTAACATGGTTCGAATGAAGTTTTTGATATAATAGTTTTATATCTATCTTAGTAAAAAAACAGCATAAATTTCCTTAGTAACTAAAGAGTAACATTTGGAAGAGAAGCTTACACGTTGTTTTTCAGCCCAGCAGGTACACGTCCAGTCAGTAAGTTTCCAGTTAAGAATCTAAAAAAATGAATACAGAAAAACTCAGTAAAAAATATAGCGTTTGTTCTTAGGAATTTCTTTGTAAAGGTTTGAAAATTTGAGTTTGCCAACTCTGGGTGCATTAGATCATTACTTCCATCTGAAAGACACATCTAAAGGTGATCACCTTATGTCAGTCAATTGCATGAGTAGTGATGACTCTAATGAATAAACTAAGTCTTGTTGCAGTTTAACCCGTGACTCATAATTATAGTAATCGTGATTGGAAATACTTCCAGCTTGTCAGGCTGGGGTGTAACAAAACCATTGAAGAATGTCTGCGTGAATTTCATATAAGAAAGACTAGATTGGTCATTCCAATTGCTTACATATACTCCAATTTTGGTAGACTAGCGAAGCTGCTTGGAATTTCTCCAGTCAGCTGGTTAAAGCTGAGGTCTCTGCACAAACAAATAGCAAATGCAGTTTAGATATGCTCTCTGCAGAGAGGGAAATGTCATCTGAAGGAGATGTTCTCTTAATAAATACAGAAACATAATGTCCCTCCAACATCGTCCAAGTCACTTTAATAATCCTTAAATTAGTAGAATCACATCTAGAAGAAATTTTTTTATCTGAAGTCGGAAAAAATAGGGACGAATACATTTGTACTTACAAAGTTTTCAATTTAGTCATTTCCCCAAGATATGGAGGTAGCTGTCCAGTAAGGTTGCAATTCCTCAACATCCTGCAACAGACACCAAAGCTTTGAGTTTACAGAAGACTTCTGGTACAGACAGAAATTTTGTGTCATGGAACCATTAACTCACAGTGTCTTCATGTTTTTCATCTTATCAAGCGAAGGAATGGGTGATTCAGGTCCACTCAAGTCAGTGATTCTCCTGCATGTTAAAATTGGGCCATGAACATAAACTACACATTTCGCTAATCGTTTTGTATTTATAAATAGAGACGAGATATACTAACAAGTCAGTCAAGCTTGTCAAAAGAGAAATGCCAGAAGGAATTGGCCCTGTCAAACCGCTAGCCTGAATCAATCTGTTTTAACGAGTTATAACATTTGAATTAGTGATAATATTCAAATCAAATAGCAGAAATATGACACACAAAAGAAAAACACTCACAGTTTGTCAAGATTTGTCCAGTTCTTAATAAAATCAGGTATCTGCCCTGAAAAGTGACTGTCACTAACCCGACTGCATAATGATTGGAAAAGGGAAAATACTACGAATTAGTATCAGAAAGCAGTAAAAAGAATGTATAAGTGATCAGGAAACCTTTAAGAAGAAAGAGCCACAGAAGCTTACAAGTCCTTTATTTTGGTAAGCATTGCAAATGTTTCTGGCAACTCCCCAGTAAAGTTGTTTGAGGAAAGCAGCCTAAGTATGAAACAGATATAGCAATGTATCAATGATAAAGAAGTAGATGATTTACTGGTGAAAACATCCAGAATTTGTCTACAAGAAAGAAAATTCCAAATAAACCAAATACTTTTTAACACGGTAGAATTTGAATAGGGCTCTTACATTCTTTCTATGTTGGCCCAAGATCCAAGCTCCCGAGGGAGAGGTCCAGAGAAATTATTGATATTGATGTCCCTATACAAACAAATTCAATTCCATTGATTAAAAAAACATCATTAAGGATCATCATAGAATCAAATGGGGTAAGCAAGAAACAAATGCGCAATCAACACTCACAAACTCTTCAGAGTGGTGATGTTTCCGAGCTCTTTGGGGATAGAACCTGTCAAACGATTTCCAACAAGGGATCTGCATCAAAAACTATAGTCTTAAGATCACTTTTATCAAGCAAGAGGATCAATAACAGTAACATGTTCGTCAATACACCCCCATGTGTTCGATTCAATATTTATAATTCAAATGCCTCATGACCACGGAAGCCCATCATCATGAACAAAACCCAATGTAGTAGATTCATAGTTTAAGAAAGAAATGGCTGAAGAACATTGGAGTGACCAAATAAAGCAAAAAGAACATGACATGAACATCAAACACAAAAATGCATGCAGTTTGAGAGAAGACAGTACATGTTCAGAAGTGGAAGAGAGCTCCATTCTGGAGGGATGGTACCGCTCAGGTAGTTGCGGGTGAGGTCGCTGAAGGAGAAAGAAAGAAACCAGTTATTGTCTCATTGACAACATATATAAAGGTAAGCTATATATGAAATTAGAATAAACCATTTACACGACACATAGTTATTTTATTTTAAATAATGTAAACTTGGAGGGGTAAAAATGTGCTTACATTTCTTGAAGATAGGTGAGATTTACCAGCTCGAGTGGGAGTGTTCCTTGCAAATCTTGGGCTTTTAGAACTCTGTGTTTCATCGGAAAACAGAGTTTCAAAGATTAGTTGCAAATTAACAGATATCCATTACACATCTATACTGTGACTAAAAGGAAAAACTGCCACAGAAATGAGACCAAACAGGTAAAACGCTAATTTATCACAGAAAATGCTTACTTTTGGTCAGGGAATTAAATAGGAAGAAGGAACTGGTTTTCTTACTTTAAAACCGAAGGAAAATGTCCAATGTTCTTTAGAAAGAATAAAACTTGAGGAATTACACAAACGGTAAATGTGTATTTGTTACAAGCACACTGTGAATCATTCTTTCATTAACTTTGCAACTAATAACTTTGTCAATACAGAGTTGTATGTGTATAATAAGTATGCAAGAATCATGGTGACTACGTACAATTATACGTTGATCAAGTATGCAAGAATCAAGCCTAAATACAGCACAGCGGTAATACCAAAGTCCTAACAACTCAGCATGACATGGAACATCTATGCTGGCTCATAACCAGATCAGAAACACATTGTTATAGTAATTGAGCAAATTGGTCACATCCCAGAACTCGATTTTGCAGATAAGTTAAGTTGAATTGCTGTACATGGTAGGGTTGAATGTTTTGTTGTTCATTCAATAAGAGAAATAGATTAGTCTTTTTGCATTTTCTTGAATTTCAAGGCACAAGAAGTTCTTATTAGATCAAGAAAAACTTCCAATTGGTTGCGGGTTGAAGAAAAAATAAAAAATCTGGAGGGGTAAAGTATTGGGAAATGGAAACCCAACTAGTGTACGGACGGCTAAGCCCGTTCTAGTGTAAGGCGGCCGAAACCCATTTGAGAATTTTAAGATATATTCCAATTTTCATCATAATTTTGTTCCAACAAAAACTGAATTGGTGGAAATCGAAATTTTCAATCCTGACTTGCACGTCAAGAATAGTTTATAGTTCTAAGAAATTTGATTCAATTTATTTTTATTTATGCCCCTTGTTTCGTCAAAAACAGAATTTAACAGTGTGCATGAAGAGAAAAAGATGAGTGATAATCACTTTTCATAACTCTAAACAGTAGCAACATTTACTTACTTCACATACACAATAAGAGCTTCAAATTTTTACGCCACGAACCTAGGCAAAATTTTCATTGTGTTAGGAAGAAGGTTCGGTACATTAAGTGTCATAATGCAAGTGGTAGAAATTTTTTTCCATGTATTTAAATATTTGTATTATGATACTTGATGTACCGAACCGTATTCTCAACGCACTAAAAAATCCCTTTGAAGCTAGGGTCGGGGTGTGAGAAAATCCCAAAGAAAGAAACGAGCTCGACTGTGCTATTAAACTAACATCCCTCAAATCCAATTGGAATCAATTGGCCTAGCTACCTTGCCCGACGTAAGGTTGAATGAGTGAATACGACGTGCCAAGTTGCCAATAGACAACTCGATGGTGCCCACACTAGGCCTTATAATTCCTACTTTATTTTGGAGGTTTCATGGGCATAGGGTTAGGTTTGGGGACATTTAGTGAAAAATTGATTGATACTTATAGCAAATAGACGTGGGGTCCACAAAACCGAATTCCAACCTTCTAATCAACATTTCTCCTCGCACATTTGTGAGCAGTTTAGATAGAACGATTTTTTTTTTTCAATATTTTTAATATAATAATATATATCACGCTAAGAAAAATTTACACGTATTAATATATGATTCAACGTAAATTTTATAAAGCTCTGTTTATATGAAGCTTTGTTTAATAAATAAAAAAAAATTGTTCAATATAAGCTATTTTCCTCTCTTACATGCATAGTTAATTTTCTTTGTAGGAGACAACGCTGATTGAGAAGAGATTTTTTCAAGTGGTACACCAAATATCATATTACACATAGAGAAAATGATATTTTTTTTTCGTATTCCCTCACCTATTTTATAACACTTAAATTATTTGCTTGAATAATGAACAATTACAAAATTTTCTGCTCATTAAGATTCATTGACCTAAAAAGTCTTCATGTGGATATTATACAATGTCACTGGATGGTACGTGGACATAGACCTTTCTTGTTTTTTCTTTTAGTGTTTATTCTTATGACAAAGACTGAAAAACTTTGATCTTATCCTTCTCAACCTTTTCACAACAAAAGGCGCCTAATCTGTACGTTGCTTTTTCTTTATTTTCTCAACTTTTTCTTTCTTTTTCTCTTAATAGTTCTATATATCATGAGATGGAGCTCGTTCAAAACACAACGAGCAAACTATTTATCCAGGAAAGAAAAATTTAATGAGCAATTTTTAATGGCTTAAGAAATAAGTTAATCAATGACAATTCTATATAACCCAACGTTTATTTTCCAACTTATGTTCTCTTTATCACATTAAGTTTTTTTTTTTAATAAACGATTATCTACACTAAGGCATGAGAGAGTTGTCTAAACCTCATAATGAGTTAGTAATTATATGGTTCAAATACGCCTTTGGCCATAATCGAACCTAAAACCTCTCACTTACAAGTAAAAAAAAAAACTAAGTGACACATTAAGTACTTAAATTGGTGTTTATTAACGCAATAATCTCATATGCATATTATGACAAAGAATCACTTATTTCTCTCGGTAATCTATTATTAACAACTTATTTCCAACTCTTTTCGCTGTAAAGTAACATTCTATATTCACAACGTGTCTCAAACAAAAGAACTATACAAACATAAAACTATTCATATCTATATATATACACACACACTAGCATATGGGCACACACAAAGTGTGTGAGAAATTTTTTTTTTTTTTTAATAGAAGGAGAGAGGAAGGGAGTGATAGAGAACGTCAGAAGTTTTTTTTTTTTTTTAAATTAGAGATATGTTAGAATTACATGTAGGTGAGGCTTTGAAAAAAAAAACAAAATTTGGTTGTGTGAAATTACATTTCTGCCCCATATTTCTTATTCATGTTTTGTTTTAATTAGAGAGTTAAACTGGTAATTTCATATGGTTTTGGTTGACAGTTGTGAAATTACATTTCAACCCCATATTTCTTATTCATGTTCTGTTTTAATTAGAGGGTTAAACTAGTAATTTCATAGAGTTTTGGTTGACAATGAGTGTTTTATTAATTAGTAGAATGAGTGTAGAATGAGATTTTTGAAGTGCTAATAACACTTCCATATATATATACTAATTATATATATATATATATATATATATATATATATATATATATTAACGATATGTTCTCTATGGTGAAACAGAAAAAGGAGTAATTAGAATCTCTTGCATTTTTTCCAACTTTTTTAGATTAAACATATGTTCTTTTACAAAATTTGATGACACATTAAGTACTTAAATTGGTGTTTATTAACGCAATAATCTTATATGCATATTATGTGTCAAATAAATTGAAAACAAAGAATCACCTATTTATCTCGGTAATCTATTATTAACAACTTCTTTCCAACTCTTTTCACTATAAAGTAACATTCTATATTCACAACGTGTCTCAAACAAGAGAACTATACAAACATAAAACTATTCTTATATATATATATATATATATATATCTTTCCAACTCTTTTCACTGTAAAGTAACATTCTATAGTCACAAGGTGTCTCAAACATAAAACTATTCTTATATATATATATATACACACACACTAGCACATGGGCACACACAAAGTGTAAGGAATTTTTTTTTTTTTTTTTTGTTTTTGAAATAGGAGAGAGGAAGGGAGTGATAGAGAACATGGGAATTTTTTTTTTTAATTAGAGATATGTTAGAATTATATATAAGTGATGTTTTGAAAAAAAAAACAGCAAGATTTGGTTGTGTGAAATTACATTTCTACCTCATATTTCTTATTCATGTTCTGTTTTAATTAAAGGGTTAAACTGGTAATTTCATAAGATTTTGGTTGACAATAAGTGTTTTATTAATTAGTAGAGAGAGATATATATATATATATATATATATATATATATATATATATAATTGTTATTAGCATCTCAAAATTCTCATTACACTCCAAACTTTCTATATTAGGAAAAAAAAACATTTGTGCATGTAGAATGAGATTTTTGGAATGTTAATAACACTTCCATATATATATATATATATATATATATATTAACGATATGTTCTCTATGGTGAAACAGAAAAAAGAGTGTAGAATGAGATTTAATGGTACTTCTCTTATTAGATTTTACTAACTAGTTGATGGTCTAATGGTACTTCTCTTATTAGATTTAAAAGATGTACCAAATTCAAATTTGTCTCCCCGTTAATAAAAAAACAAGTAGTATTTTAATTTCTTAATTCTAATCGAAGTAAATATCCCCAACGATCTAATAATATTCCGGAAAAACCTTTGTCGGTGGCACCAATAAATACACATCAATTTAAATCACAAAAAGCCGACAAGAATATTTGGTATCAGCTTGTGAGATGTGGAAAAATTCAAAACATAGAACACGTGTCATTATATAAGTAAAAGAAAGTTTTATTTTTCAAATTATATTAATTTTTTAACATAAATAACTTACAATTTATATAATGATTCCAGGCAAATTAAAAAATCTCACTTAATTCTGAGTTGGGCATGTTTGTTTTTGAGAGAGAGAGAGAGAGAGAGAGAGAGAGAGGTTTACATTCCGGTAATATGGCAGACAGTGGAGGAGCAATTACAGTTGATGGCCTTCTCAGATCCTTTGAGTGCGTTTAGATCAGTCCATGGAAGTTGGCCGCTGCATGGATCTGCGTCTCCACCGAAATTCCAGTCCGTCTTCCCCAGTCTCTTTGCTATGTCTTCCAAAGTTTGCACTACATATACGCAAAATAAAAGGCAGCAAATTAACATCGTGCTCAACAAAATAGTAAAAAAAAAAAATTGATGCATAGACAAGAACTACAGAGTGCACCTCAGCATCATATGATTGATAACTATTTTAATTTTTAATTTTTAATTATTAGTTCATTGGTAACTGTTTTCACTTCTCGGAAAAATGTAAACTGAAAACCAAAATCAACCCAAACCAAATTTTGAAAACTAAAAGATTATCAAACAAACTTAAAACCATCATTTATAGAATGAAACAAAGGAAACTAAGGAAGATATTACACAAAGATATTGAGGTGAATTACTCGTACCTTCATCATTTGGCAATCGAGTAGCTCCAAAGGCAAAAGTTACAAAGCAAGCTACAAAGAAAAGAGAATGAGGAAGAAATCGAGGGAAGAACATATTCATCATTTTTCTAGGCAAGGTCTTTCACATTTGAAGAGAAAACCAGGGACAAAAGGATCAGTTTGTGCAGCTAGCTGGATGGAATATGTTGAGAGGTTTTGGAATTTGTTGGATTGTATGTATGAAAATTTGTGAGAGTGGCGAAGAAAGAAAGAAAGATTTGTGAGGAGAATGAGTCTGAATTACAGCTTTTTATTCGAAGGGAAGCAGTGGACCTCGAAGGACACAAACGGAAGTCAATGACTTGTGTTACCTTACTTGCCCTTAAAACCAAAGACCAAACAAGAAAGGAAAAAAAATAGAGAACTTTAACGAAAAACTTCCGGTACTGTTCACTTTAACGAAAAATCACATTTTTACACTAAAAAGTCAATTATGGTACTATTTACTTTACCCTTTATTTTGTCCTTATCGTTAAAACTCAAAATTTTCAAACCATTTTCATTAGTTTTCCTAAAAAAATATATTATTCCCAACCACTTACTCTATTTATTTTTATTTAATTATTTATATAATTAAAGATACATTTACATAATTTGAGTTTAGCCATGCTAGTTATGTCATTGTGTTTTATCCTACACAAAGTTTGAATTCCGTTTGCCGTAATTTAGTTAAATTTAATATAATTATCTTATTGTTTGACAATGGATAGACTCCTTAGTAACATGTTAAAAAGACTGGTTTCGCGGGTAGTGACTTGTTGAACTTAAGTTATTATATTATATAGAATTTTATTATAAGTGGTCCCTGAATATGAGTGTTGCAAATCAATGTTGTCTTCTGTCTGAATTCTATTAAAAAAATATATTATGTGCTGATGTGACACACATAAGACTCTGCACTCCAATAATATGATGACACATGGATTAAATAAAGTGTTTCAAAAATTTAAAAAGGTAAAAAGAAGAAAAACAACAAACTAAAAATCCTCATCTTCTCCTTCTTTGAACTCCGCCACCAACAACAATCTCCATATTTATAGATAACATTAATCAATTTTCAATTTCATATATCATTTTGATACGTTTATCAATTTCAGGGATTATCTGTGATAAAAATATGAATTTGACTACAATATTTACATATATTTAATACAATCAATATCTTTAGGATATAATTTGGCCACCTATTTAAATGTTAATTATGTAGAATGTCTAAAGGAAGAACTTATTAGAAAAGAAATCCATATTTGTGTCTCAAATTTATCTATTTGCTTAACAGTGCTGTTCATGTCAAGTCTCTAAGAAATAAATTGTGTCCAACACCATCTGAAAACGAAAAAAATAATGGAACTTTAACGAAAAGTTCATGGTACTGTTCACTTTAACGAAAAACCACATTTTTACACTAAAAAGTCAATATTGGTACTATTTATTTTCCCTTTTATTTTGTCCTTATCGTTAAAATTTAAAGTTTTCAAACTATTTTCATTAGTTTTCGTAAAAAATAACCCTTTTTCCATTTTGAGAATATATATATTTTTATTACAATCAATCTTATTATTAATAATCTAAGTTTAACTACAAAGATCGGAGCGTTTAAACTTGCAACACAATAAATTAAAGAAAAAAGTCATATTCTTTGGACAATCCGACACTTATATAATGTTATAAAAGAAATAAAAAGGAAAAACTTCAAAAAAAACCGTGCATGAAATTAAGTGCACGTCTACATTAAGTAAATGAATGGCACAGAGTACCGGAAGGCTAAATAAATGTAGTTCGAAATTAATCTTACAGGACTTGGACTTCTTCACTAACACTCAATCAAAAGCAAAGGTTGGTTGGTGTATGAATACGATCAATTGACTATTCAGCTGAGACCAAGCACCATATTCCGTATGTACGGCAACCCCAAGTCAATCAGAAACTTAAAAAATTAAAAATTACGAAGCTCTGTCTCCTTTTGGGAGTAAAAACTTGTAAATTTAGAATTACAGACCAGTTCGTTAATGGTTTCTCAGATAGAGTGTGCTATTTACACATTATTTTTCACTTTAGATAAATTGAAGAAAATTAAAAGATAAAAATTAATAAGGGTGTGTGAGAAGTAAAAAAGAGTGTGTAGATAACACAACCCTTCTTAGATACTACTGAAAATAAAATGTAATTAAAAGAGTAGATATTCATTATAAAATAAAAAACTATAACATATATATTTGGGCCGAATTTGTGACACTATATTTTTACACAATTTTTGACAATTGTTTTGTTGTAACAGCCCGTCCCTAAAAAGTATAAATTTTTTTTATAATTTTATTACGTGAAATTACGGGAATACCCTAAGGCCAAAGCGTAATTTTTGAGGATGCATGTGATTCTCGTATATTTTGTCATGTTTCTCGACATTTTTGGATAGAACTCGATCCTACGGACGCATAGACACAAGTAGAAGTGAAATTGGGGTTACGATTAAAGTTTCGTGGAATTACGAACCCGAAAGTATTTGGAATGAATCATTATTTTAATTATCATACACTATATTTTTATTATTATTACTAAATGATTTTTATGATATATGTGTGTGTGTGGCTGGTGGAAAAAAGGAGAGAGAGGAGGAGATTGGGCGGAGCTGCCCAATCTGAGGAGAGAAGAGGAGAGGGCTGCTGCCCTATCAGAAAGGAGGACGATGGAAGGACGAATTAGGGAGAGATCAGGGAGGGAAAGGAGGAAGGTGAGAGGCACCTAACCATGATCTCCTTCCCCTTGACCCATTTCTGACCCGCGTGACCCGTTTTAAAACCCAAACGCCCGTGTGTTTTTCCGATGGTTTTTCTCCAAATCTCCGGTGAGTTACAACCTCCCATCACCACTAAACATCATCCCAACATCCCATCATTCCACTCTAGCCAAAATAGACATGAATTGGTTAAGATTTCATGAAGATTGTACCGTGGGTGCCGCGGCCCTCCTTGTTCGAATTCCCCCAAATCTGAAACTAATTGGATCAATTACTACCACCATTAGACTTCCCTTGAGGTATGGAGCAAAGCCCAATCAGTTGTAGGGGCGGCGGATCATCGAGGAGGAAGAATCGAAGCACACCCACACTTAGGGTTCCGACGGATTTTAGCTCAATTGGGGCTTTTCCCATCCAAATTGGCCTTGGTCACAGGTATGAAAGCTGCCCTACTCGTTGAGATCTTCATTCTTATAAATTTTGGTAATTTTAAAAAATAGTTGAATTTTCCGGCGAGTAGGGGCGGCCGATCGCCACCCACGACGGTGCGTGCGGTTGCGCGTGCCCAGGGGGCCGTCGATGTCATTCTTAGGCTAATTAGATACCTTGAGTTCAGTTTTGGTAATTGTATGACATAGGTTGATTGTTAGAATCTGAATTCTCTACGTTACGTTAATAGGTCATTGTATGAATTGATGATCTGACCGTTGGATCATCACCAAACTTTAATATGTTATAGTACATAATATTTGAGGACCATAGGAACTTAGGGATCGGGAATCCGATATGCAGATCTTCCCGAATTGGATTTGTAAGTTCATAAAATAAAAGGTTAACCGCCACTTGGTTTTGGCAATTGGCGGAGATCCGACCGTTGGATCGTAATGAGACTTTAGAATGTTATTCTAGAAGTATAATGTGGATCTTTGTAAGCAACGGATTGGAAATACATGATGCAGATCTTCTGAATTGAATTACGTAGGGATGCGCTTTATATAAATTATGTATTTTATCGGTCAGAACTTTGAGATGTGATTTGATAATTGGTCATAGGCGATGATGGTTCGTGATGTCACGATATGCGTGCTAGGGAGTCGTAGCACGGACCTCAAGTAAGTGGGTATTTTCCTTTTTTTATTGTATAATATATATATATATATATATATATATATATATATGTGTGTGTGTGTGTGTGATTGACAATTCCACAACGTTTATAAATTGCTTATTGCGTATAATTACTGTAAATGCTTTGAAGTACTTATGTGAGCTACGAATGGCTTGATCCCTGTTTAGGGTACGTAGGCAGTCTAACGAGACGTTAGATGCAGCCATACAATATTTGAAACAAAAACCTTGTTTGGGAATTGAGCAATGTGAAGGAAATTGGTGAAAATATGAGATTTAACCTTATGTTTTTAGTGATTGGATGTTAGTCATAAATCAATGTGGAAGGAAATCAAGAAACTGAAATAAGGAAACGTAAGTAATGATAGTTAATTAAACTAGTGTTTAGTTGGACTTATCCCCGATAATTATTCCCAAAAATAAATAGTTCGAGAGTAGTGCATTACAACTTATGCATTTTTATGCCATATAATATATATATATATATATATATATATATATATATATATGTGTGTGTGTGTGTGTGTGTGTGTGTGTGTGTGTGTGTATAATTGATAATGCTATGTCATGGTTGAGTATTAGATTGCATCATGGTATATCCATATGTATGTTACTTGCTCATAATTATTATGAATGCTTTGAAGTGCGAAGATGAACGCGGAACACACAGGTAAGTTCAGGCGAGTTATGGTATTAGTTGAAATGATTGAGTTATGGCATGATCACATCATGTTTTAGGCAACTCCGACATTTTCGTACAAGTTGCCTATGAGTTGTATATGTCACATGAGATCAGAGGCGAAGCTACGTAGGAGCGAAGGGGGGCGTTTGCCCCTCCGCTTGCCGGAAAACAAAGGCAGGAGCGACGCTTGAACCCCTCTAGTTCGGCCGGAAACTGGGGAGCACCGGGTTCTGAAACCAGAAATAGATAGCTCTCGGGGAAGACGACCAGGAGGGATTTTTTTTAAATTTTAAAATCCAGGCCAAAACGACGTCGTTTTGGGCCTGGTAAAAAAAAATTTAAATTTTTTTGGTAAACGACGTCGTTTTGGTTGAATGAAAAAAAAAAAATATATATATATATATATATATATATATATATATAAACGGGGGACCACTGGTTCCTATACATCCCCATCTCAATCTCCATTCTATTTCAAATTAAAAACCCTTAACCCTATTCCCCATATCCCATCCCGTCAGTCCCCCCACCACACCTTTTCCCCCCTTTTCCCCACCCCACACGACAAAACCTTCTGTCCTGTAGCAGATTTCACTTTCCATTGGCAGACACATCAGTCTGCAACTGCAAGCACATCTGCACAGCCACTCCAAATTCCAATTAAGGTAAAAATTTTAATTTATTTCAAACCCTAATTGATTATTGAATATAAATTTTTGTTTAATTGATGTAGGATTATAGGGTTATACATTATATGGTTATTGATTGTAGATTATTCATATGAATACTATGATTATTGATTTTTTTTTGAAGTACATAAAAGAGGACTGATACATTATATATACATTAACATAATGAACCCCAATTCAACTAACTAAAACCCTCATTCAAATGCATTGTTGGTACTTATTAATTACATTCGTAGTCTACATACTCTACTGTGGAATAAAAATTGATTATTCATATGATTGTTGGTACTGATTAATTAAATTCGTAGTCTACTCTAGAACTAAGAGTCTAAGATATATTTGTTTTTCTTTCGTTATACAGTTACGTAATGGAACGATATTATAAGAAACAGTGCTTAAATCCTTCTCCAAATATTCCGGATAGTCCTCCTCTTCCTTCAAATATTCCGGGTAGTCTTCCTCCTCCTTCTAGTATTCCGAGTAGTGCACAACAAAGTGAGATTACTGAGTTGGATGAAATATTGCTATTTTTTTAACCTTGCACTGTTTTAAATTCACCCCTCCCCTCGAGAAATCCTGGCTTCGCCACTACATGAGATGCATTTAAAGCTCATAAACCTGCACCCCAATGTTAGTGCTCCTGCCCGTGGCCAGGGCACAATCCTTCACGTGATGTTCATCTCCCGCACCTTACGCTCACCTTGGATCCAAGGTAGGTGCACAGTCCTATCGTACAGACCACTATAGGTGGTTCTGACTCGTAGGTGACCCGCGATTATTCGCACAGTCTTCACGTAATCGTAGCACTTGAGCGTATTTATTTACACCCAGTCCTGTCGTGCAGACCACTTTAGGTGGTTCCGACTCGTGTGCATGTATACTTATTGAGCTATGGATAAGTCATACAGGTCACTAGAGGTGACTCCGACTTATGAGCTAGCATATGTGATGAGATATGTAATGAGCTAGCATATATAATGAAATATGTGATGAGCTAACATATATGATGAAATATGTGATGAGCTAGCATATGTGATGAAATATGTGATGAGCTAGCATATGTGATGAAATATGTCATGAGCTAGCATATGTGATGAGATATGTCATGAGCTAGCATATGTGATGAAATATGTGATGAGCTAGCATATGTGATGAAATATGTCATGAGTTAGCATATATGATGAGATATGTAATGAGCTAACATATGTGATGAGATATGTGATGAGCTAGCATATGTGATGAGATATGGGTAAGTTGTATAGGTCACTATAGATGACTCCGACTTATGAGTTAACATTGATTGATGAGATATGGGTGCAGTCGTACAGGTCACCATAGGTGACTCCGACTTGCGTGCTAGTATGGGTTATTAATCACATGATTATTGATATTGCTGATGAGATGATGTGTTGTGGTATATTTATGATTTTTCGAAAAACTATATAGGTGTCGTAGCGATGGGTTATAATGTTTTATATGGTTTCTATTAAAATTTTATTTCTAGGACCACTCACCCTTGTTTTGTTTTGACCCTCCATGTTTTATTAGCTGAGCTTTCTTATCGTCGAAGATTCATGACGATTCTTAGTATTGGAGATTATTTCAAGGGTACGATTTTTAATTCACTCTATTGTACTTGTTTATACTCTAACGTCATATGTGAAGTGGGTTCATTCCCGCTCACCAGCGCATTCTGGTATTTAGGCACTCTTAGGTTTAAATTTATTCACATTTTTTCCACATCATCATACTTTATGACTTCGTCACCCTCCAGGTGTCAGCTAACACAGCTCAATTCGGAGTCCTAGTGGACATCTCGGGTCCGGGTGTGTCATTTGTGGCTTCCACTAAGTAAAATACTTTTAACGATCTAAACTGTTTATTTTTGAGAAAATTATTCATAAATCATTCTTGCAAAAAATTAATCAAATATAAAACCGTTAAGACATTCAACGGTCATAAGATTTCATGTTTAGGTGATTTTTGGTAGACATCGTATTTGAAAGAAAACTTAAAAGATAGACAGTTCAGATCCTTGAAATACATTACAAAATGAACCCCCACAAAAACAAGTATCAAAAGTTGTGTAAAAATATGGTGACATGAATCTGGCCCTTATACTTTTCACTATATAGGTATAAGGTGGGAATTATTGAATTGATTATCATGACCTAAATTACCAAAAAGTATTGAATCATACTGTGGAATATTAGCATATGGTCACGCGCAAAAGGTGTGTGAAAATTTTGTATTTTTGTATTTAAAATGGAAGGAAAGAGGAAGAGAGGGAGAGAGAGAGCGTGGGATGTGGAGAGAGAGAGAGAGAGGAGAGGGCTTTATTTTTTATTTTTTTAATAAAAAAATATGTTAGAATCACATATAGGATAGGCTTTGAAGAAGAAAAAAAACAAAATTTTGGTTGTGTGAAATTACATTACTGCCTATGTTTCTTATCTATATTCAGTTTTAATTAAAGGGTTAGAATGGTAATTTCATGAATTTTTGGTTAACAATGAGAGTTGTATTAATATATAGTTCAGATAATTAGCACGAAAATTTGTATGAACTATGTATTACTAAACAGTGAACGCCTGCCGAGGTCAAGTTTGGGAGCTCCCTCGAACATAGTCCATGCAAAATACTAATCAAAGACAAATTCTAGTAGAAAAATATCATAAAAAAGATTTTGAAAACCTGTTTTTTGACCAACACAGGTGGCCGGCCAGATGCAGCTAAAGATATGCATACACACCCAAGTGACACTCTTTCATAAGGATCCAATTTCAAGACTTTAATATATGAGAATTTTCCACTTTAGTCAATTTTAACATAAATGGTTGATTGAGACGTATGTGAAATTTTGGTCATGTGATCATAAATGGATGACTGAGATGTATGTGGAATAATTTTTTTTAAGTAAAACTGCAAATAGTTGAGATGGATGGATTATAATTATCGCAATTGTTTTTGTTGTTGAATAATTATCTCAATTGTTTGATCAAGTGGGAATTCTATAATATTGGAAAGTCGTTTTTTAACAACAAAAACAAAGAGCTTTTTTTTTAGTTGACAAAGGAAATGAAAATTTTCTAAAAATATTACGAGATCACGGACCTGAGCTATATTTGTAATTAACAAAACAGTGTCGACGCATATTATTTGCAGCTCATAGTCAGCTTAATTAAAAAACCTTTCCGACAGCCGAACTCACGATTTTGACAACAGTATATAATAAGCTATTAGTTTTCTATGATTACGAAATTTAAAATAATTAATCAAGCATAATTTAAAGCACACCCACGGGTAATTAATATTGATTATGAAATTTAAAATAATTAAGTAACAGTAATTTAAAATAGGGATGTGATATCTACACACCTCTTTTTACTTCTCCCACACCTTTTTGGTTTTAGGCCGTCGGATCGGATGAGTTGAAGAAGATCAACAGACATAAATTAACAAGGAGTGTATGAGAAGTAAAAATAGGTGTGTGGATAGCACATCCCTTTAAAATACACTGTTGACTTATCTGCTATTTTCAACTAAGCCAAGCATGGGAAATTTCCTGATCAGGATATGTGGACATGGTAATTGCGCAGCTCTATATACATGCTTTCTTAATCAAGTTGCTGGAGTTTACTACTGAAGCTAATTGCTTGCAAGCAATATACAAATGTTCTGTATTTTTGTTTTCATACTATAAGCCAAGAGTTATAATTCTAAGTGATACTATTTAATTGTACTTTGATCAGCATTCCATGACTAAAGTAATACTCAAATGTTTTTGTGTATGTGTATTAGAGTTTATAGAAATAATTTTAACATAGATCATTTTGGGCTACTTTGTTTCCTGAATTCTTCTGAATTCAATTCATATAAAAAAAAATGAAAAGAGATTGCAACGAAAAGAAGTATATAGAATTCACTTCTCGTAATTTATTTACATATTAGTATTTACATGAGCGCATGTGACAATAATTCACTACCACACAAAAACTTATGTCAATTGTAGTATTGTTGTCTACTTTATTTGGAGGGTGCGAGTCCTCTGAGCTATGTTTGGGGGAAGGATTCTAGCCCTGTGAACTTAAGACCAATTTAGTGAAAAATGAATTATAAAATACTAGATATGAGAGATTATAAAAACACCATATAAGCATTGTAAAAACATGTAAAAATGATTTGTAAATGACTTAAACCATATACCAGTTTATGATAATTTCATGACCAATTGTGTTCAATCCCTTCTGAAAATCAGAACTGGATCCTCTCCGGATCCAAAATGATCTAAGCTCATTGAGTAATGTATTCGGGTCATTGAAATTTGATTCAACGATTACCATTATTATAACTTTAGAGGAGGTCTCATGTTTGTAGCATGTTGGATCAAATTTCAATGGTCCGAATGGATTGTTCAATTGGCTCAGATCATTGGATCCGGAGAGGATCCAGTCCCCTGAAAATCACTCGCCCAAGCCTAATCTTGACAGGGAATCCTAGGACTATAGGGCCTGTCTCTCGTATTTATGTGGAAAGCTTGTGCTAGGTTATAGGGATCTACCTTCTAATACGCTGGATTTTGTCTTCTTTCTAAAGACGTGCTTTTAATGTCATGGATTTATATTTTCAAAGACTTGCTTTTAATGTTTTTTCAAATACCATTATACTCTTGGAATATTTTGGTTTGAATAATGCTTAGAATATTTTTTTTAAATTAAATTTGTAAATCAAATTATGTGGTTGTAAATGATTTGATTATTAATTATGCATAGATTAACATGCTTATTTTTTATCCGTGATACATCATTTGGTTTATAAATTTGGTTTTAAAATTCGATATCTTTAGCATTACCCTTTTGGTTTATAAAGAGACATCTTCTGGTTTGAAAAATCTATTGTGACTATTCTTTTCGACTATAAATGTTGGAATCGTCTGTTGCGATATATAAAAAATAGTCAATTTGAAAAGTCTATAAAAATGAATTGTCACAATTTTTTTTTATTGTAATGTACCACACGGTTTTAGGATATTTTTCTGCAATTATTCGCTTACATTTTTTTACTTTGATTTTGCTTCTTTGCTTATATATTGTGAGATAGTATCTAAACCTGCATGATTGCATGTAGAAATAACTCGATGCATGCAGTTTTCTCCAACCAATATTATGTGTGGAAAATCCCAGGTCACCAACTACTCAGGGACATGAAAACTTTTCATCATGGAATTTTTTGTCCTTTCATTTTCCATGGTACTCCTGGGAAAGAGATCTTATCCTTATCTCTTCCACCAAAGCAACTGAATCACTTAATTCGATCTTTGAAATTTCATCAAACTGACCATCTGTTTTGATTCTTTAAAAGTTATAATAATTTTTTATCGTTCGATGAAATTTCAAAAATTCAGATCATTTAATCCGATGATCTTGATGGAAGAGATTCGAAGAAAATCTCTTTCCGTACTTTTGGAAGAACACTGTTTCCGGTCATCAGCAATTAATTATTTAATTCTCATATCTGCATGCAAACACGTAACTACGAAAAGTTGTTTGCCCAAAACCACATAAAAGGCCACAGCTTTCATCCCCATAAACCTGTGAATTTTCTAACTTTATTCCCAAAGGCCAAAATTACTTTCCAGTGAGCAAGAAAATAAAGCGAAAGTTCAGTCCAAAGAGCAAAATGCGTTAACTAGGATGACCTTAGATCATTTTCAACCGAAAGTTCTAAAGAGTCAGATGATAAAAAATAATCTTAAAACGATCTCCAACTTAGGGTCAAGCCAAAAGGCTCTCAAGCTCAACCGCATAAAAGGCCACAGCTTTCATCTGTTTTCCATTATTAATAACTTTTTAGCCCAACATCTTTCGTCTCCAAATCAACCAGTCAATGCGTTGAAGCTGGTTGTTTTTGACATTGAATTGAAACAGGAGGTCAAGCCGACCATTTTGAGCTGACAGCTAGGATAGGAGTTATGGGATGCCATAACTGGGAATTAATCCAACAAATATCACAAGTAAATCATTATGCATCTGCCAAGAAATAATAATAATATAATCATATTCAACTTGCATAAATAGCCCTGTGATCGTCTGACTCATTCATACATTTTAAATCCATCCCCATAAACCTGTGAATTTTCTAACTTTATTCCCAAAGGCCAAAATTACTTTCCAGTGAGCAAGAAAATAAAGCGAAAGTTCAGTCCAAAGAGCAAAACGCGTTAACTAGGATGACCTTAGATCATTTTCAACCGAAGGTTCTAAAGAGTCAGATGATAAAAAATAATCTTAAAACGATCTCCAACTTAGGGTCAAGCCAAAGGGCTCTTGGGCCTCACTAGACAACAAAGGGCCAACTGACCAACCCCGGGCCGGGTTGGAATTCAAATCCCAACGGTCACTAACTAACATCAGCTAGCCATTATTTTATTTTTATTTTACAGTTTTATTTTTGGGCCAAAAAAATATATATTTAATTAAGGTCTAGAAAGGTGATTGGTTCTATGTGGGGTTGTTGCTTTTATAAGCATGTTTGATTGCTCAAAACTCTCCCACATCCGATGTGGGACAAATATAATGGGTGCCCCAAATATAAGCTTCCTATCATAGATGGTAAATGTGCATTTATACATGGTAAATGTGCATTTAATTTAAGTTGTTGTAGTTTTTAAATTTAAATAATATGTTTGGCCCTATGGTCCTTTGGCCATAAGTTGGAGATGAAATTTTGTGACAATGCTAAAATGAGCCCTATGGCTCTTTGGCCCTCGATTGGAGATGGTAAGAAATATGGTCATGCACTATTCATTAAAAATTAATTTCTTGGAGGGCCAGAGGGCTAAAACGAGCTATCTGGCCATCTCCAACCGAAGGCTTGCCAGATGGCTCATTTTAGCCCTCTGATCCTCCAATAAATTAATATTTTAATGAACAGTGCATGACCATATTTCTTACCATCTCCAACCGAAGGGCCAGAAGGCCATATGCCAAACATAGCCCTATGATAAAAAACCATCTCGAATCGAGGGTTAAAGAGCGATATTATGAAATGTGAAGAATTGAAATAAAATGAGGTAAGATAGTATGGAATGGTGAAAAATATGTGAGAAATGGTGTAGGGAAAATTAGAAAAAAAAAAAAAAAAGTGAGCTGGGCAAAAAAAATCCTAAACCCTAAATCCTAAAGTGGGTTGGGTAAGGGGAAACTTAATATAAGTCCAATTTTATGAACCGTTATTAGTTATAGTCCAATTTTGTTTTAATTTTTGGGTTAGGTCCAGTGATTCATTATCCACATAAGCTTATTTGTATTCTCTTGCCAAATTTACTCTCAAATTGACTAATTAAGTAATTACATTTTTTTTAAATTTGTGATTAATGTTAATCTTATCCTTAATTATAGGATTAGGGATTTAAATCTCCTTTTTTCTTCTCATTCCCCAAACCGTTCATTTCTTTTTCTTGTTTCTCCCTCACAATATCTTTCTCTTCCTATGTTATTTTGCCCAGGAATACTCTTCCATAATATTCCTCTTCTCCTAGCTCCTTCCATAAGGATGATCAATATACATTTGATTGGTTTTGAAAAAAAAAATTGCATTAGTCAATCTTGTGTTTTGGGTTCTTCGTCCCCCCCCCCCTTTTTTGTTGGCTTATTTCTACTTTTTATTTATTTATTATTTATTTTGAAGTTCCATCGAATTAGCATTTTCTCTAGTGTTCCCCCCCCTCAATATCATTTTTCTTCCCCCCCCCCTGCCTTTTTTTTTTTTTGGTTTTTATCTACCTAAATCACTTGTCCTTTTTTTTTTAATATTATACTGTACCTGTATCATGAATAATTGTATTTATCTACGTGTGTGTATATATATATTACATGTTTTGTTGATAATCTATCTAAGATTAATTGTGTTTAGGGTTTTTTTTATAATACTCTACCTACATTAGAGATTAATTGCCTGTGCATAGTATGTTTTTTTGTTTGTAAATTAACTACCTGCATCACATATTGATTTCATTGCCTACCTGCGTCACTGATTAGTTGCATTATCTACCTACACCATAGTTTAATTAGATATTATTTACATATATCTTTATCACATATTTTGTATTTATGTACCCATATCATAGGTTTTTTTCTTTTTGTAATCTACTTTTGTCAAGAATTTATATCACAGTATATTTTGCTGTTGATAAACGTGCCATCAATTTTAATTTTTTTTGTTGGATATTGAATAGATTAAAGGCTTTAAAGATTCAAAATTTGGATAAATCAAGAAATTTAAATATATTTTCATTTAGATTATAAAAGGGCAAAATGGACATAAAAATGATTAATTGAAACTAAATTGAGAAGGCACATGGAACTGGACTCAATCGGAAAGTAGCTCAATTTTTTGGACTCGGATCTAAATAGTTATGCTCATGTAACACCTTTAAAGAAAACATTCATAAAGAATAGGTTTAATGCAAGAGTAAATTTAGAGCACAAATATACATATTTGTCTATACCCTTTTAGATTCAAGTTTACTGGAAGTGATTCTTTATTAGATTCACTTTTTCTTGAAGTGAAGCTTTCACTCAATGAGCATGTTAATTCCATTTCAACCTCTCTTAACCAATTTCTAACGCAACATGAACACATAAAATAGAATATAAATACTAATGTCATGTGTACATCACGATACAATATTAACTTCAATATTCAATTTTGAAGTTGCTTCATCCAAAAATAGGATTACAATTGTACTTGAGAATGGGCGAGCCAAGCTGACCCAACAATTATAGGCAAGCACGTTTCGAGGTTAAGCCCGTTATTAGATTGGCCAATGAAGGCATAAAATCTGTGTTGGTATAGCGAAAGGTTTCGCTTACCTCCATGAGGAATCAAGTTTGAAGGCCATTCATAAAGATATCAATGCTACTTAATGTGCTACTTGATGGAAATCTTAACCCAAAGATATCTGACTTTTCATTGGCCAAACTTGATGAATATAGGTTAAAACACACATAAGTACCCGTATTGCTAGAACTTTGTGAGTCTATATTTTAACTTATCTTGTTATACTTTTGGTTTCGGTATAGTTGTATTACCGCATATTTCTATAACTATTGTATGGATGTGAAGCTTTTAATTAGGAGAAAAATACCTTGTTTTTGTAAGCTTAGTAGTATTCTTTGTATTTTCTCTAGCTAATCAATTTCATGATTTTATGATTTTGCAATGGATATATGGAATCGGAATATGCAATTAGAGGTTACTTGACTGATAAAGAAGATGTTTAAACTTTGGAATTGTTGTATTGGACATTAGTAGTGGAAGAAGAACTAACATTAGTAGCAAACACATACAACTTTTATATTTTTTTTGTTGAAAGTTCTCTGGTTATTTTTTAAGAAAATATTTTTTTTTTGCTTCTATTCCTTTCATGTTTTAAGTCACATGTTCTAAAATCGGACGGGAATTTTAACTCACCCTGACCGAAGTCGAGACGTGCTGGCCGTCACGTGAGAGTGACGTAGCCATGAGTACAAGGCGGAAACGATAAAGAGTAAGAGAAATACTAACAATTTAAAACCTATTAACTAACAATCCCATTCTAGAAAGGATGCCAGTGAGAGTGTAAGTGTATAAATACACTTTCAAAGCAATAAGAGCGTCTAGTTGCAGTCGAGTAGGATGATTACTAAAATACAACACCCGAAGATGAATCCTACTTTTACAGACTCTGTCAGAACACCGTTGAAGTTCTGGTGGCCACCAAACTCTGCTATCTAAGACCTGGAGGGGCGAAAAACAAAGTTGAGTGGGTCAGTAAAACACATTTATACGAAAACCTTATTTTCCTTGGAATATACTAACCCCTCGCCGTAAAACAAGTATATGATTATTTTCCCCAGAAATTAGAATACATAAATAAGCATATAAATATATCGTTTCAATTCAATTCATGCTTTACATATTCATAAACATATGCATGCCATGCCAATATATAACAAAGTACACAATTCAGGTAAGAATAATTTCATAGAAATATAATATGTTAGCCATAATCCCTGATGTGGTATGTACGGCTGAGTTTATAGCTCAATAGTCAATCTAGCCGAAGTCACTGTAATGACCTATACGACAATATACTGCATATAAGTCGGAACCACTGAAAATGGTTTGTACGACAAGGTTGGGTGTAATATAATTATGCTCAATTCCACTCTCTCAATGCTAGCTGTGCGATAATACGTTAGTCACCTACGAGTCGGAACCACTTATAGTGGTCTGTACGACAAGACTGTGCACCTAATTGGATCCAATGTGAGCATATGGTGCGGGATGTGACATAATATACAGGCCTGTGCCAGCTCTCTCCGGCTAAATCGCAATCACCCTGAGTGCAAGTTTATGAGCTATTGCTTCTCAATCATATATCACATCATCGATGATTTACATAACCAAACACAACTTACCTGAACTTACATGTGCCTCCACAACACCACATTTATATATATAAGGTATCACACATCAATTCATGCACGAAACATAATTGTATATGCATGGCATTTGAATTGCATTTCCTATAAATACGTTTTCTGGGGAAAACGTCAAGTATCTATATATATATATATATATATATATATATATATACTGAAAATAACTGCCCACTCACTGAGATGTCAATGGGTCGTAGCCCCCGAGCCTCGATTGATTACGCTCGTCCCAAGAATAGGCCTCACCTATAGGTGTAATAATCGAATAAACGTTATTTAACACACATAACCAACAATAGGTAATAACTTCTCATATATTGCTCAAATTGGGTATATGAATATACCATCGAGACCTACACAACCTCAGGATCATCCCCAAATTTTTAGATAAATTTTTGGAAGCCTCACGCGCCCCCATGCGCTGACAATGGCACGGTCAGACCCTCCCCAAGCGCGGCCATGTGCCAGGCACACTGACGACATCAATTAACACCGTCAGGAATATTTCGAGAATATTCCGTTAAGTCCTAATAGAATCCATCCAAACTAACTAACGGCGTCGGAATATTCCATCAGACTTGACGGAATATTCTGTCGTCTCCTTCTTCAGAACTCCGACGATCGTCGTCGGCGTCGGAAAACTGGAAAATTTTAACTATGGTTTCTTCTTCATTTTTGCACCATTTTCTACGTACTTTATACCAAAATGAAGATCTCACAAAGATGAACACAACCGTACCTGGCTTGAGCTTCGACTCGTTGGAAATTGGCCGGAAAAAGCCTCAATAATTCCGGCCAGATTTGAAACTCTCCGTTCTCACTATTCCGACGTCTAAAATCTTCAAATGAAGTACTCCGAGCTTCGTAAGGACCTCTTTAAGCTCCCTATGTCCTTTAAATTCCCTAAAATCAACATTTTAAGTGAGCATGAATAGTACCTCAAATCGGATTTTGTGATTCGACGTGAAATCGAAGGTAATCTTACCTATATTTGGTACCTTTGAACTCGTGAAGACCATAGGAACACAATGGTACCATTTTCTTCTTCTATCTGCCATGTTTGCAAGGGCTTCTGGTTGTGTCCGTACAAGAGAGAAGAGAGAGAGTGAGTCTGAGAGAGAGAGAGCACGGGAAGGAGAGAGAGAGTGGGTAGGTGGGTGTGTGTGTGGTCCAAAAACCACCAACCAAAACTAAGAAAAATCTTAGTTCTAATTGGGTCACCAATCCCAAATACTTACACCAAAACATAACATACACATATCATTCAACGTCTGAGGGTATTCCCGTCTTTTCACGTTAACAAGAATTATTTTCCGGGACGGGTTGTGACAAATTTGATGAACCTAGTGGATCTAAGGTTAGGCTCAGACTTCAACAAAGAAGAGATTATGGTTACAATCAATATGTCTCTCATTACTGTAATGTCACTTCAAAATTTAAGCCTATCATGCCTTCAGTTGTGAGCATGCTCGAAGGCAAGGTTATTGTTCAAGAGTTAGTCTTAGACCCAAATCTCTAATCAAGTAATGAGATGGATCCAATGATTTAATCCTATTTATAATGGGCCGCGAGTAAAATACAAATTAGATTAATTAAAGGGTCATCGATTGCTTCATCTATAATTCTTTATGATATCTATCTAGTCAATCCTCATATAATTTGTTGGGACATCGAAAAAGAGAGAAAATGACACATATAATTCGTTGGGACACCAAAAAAGAGAGAAAATGACACCAAAAAAACCCCTCAGGAAGTTAATCGAGCTGCTATCGGTCACGAGCTTGAGGACCATACCTAGCTGGAGCGGACGAGATCGATCGAGTTGGCTTTCGTGTTTAGTTCAACTTTCTTTTCCCGTCTGTTTGGTTGGTGGGAAAATCCCTACTCTCTGTTCATCCTCAAACCTTTAAATCCACGCTTTCAAGGTAATACCCGCCGGCTTCTTAATTTAATTCCATTTTTAATTCAGTTTTCCATTTCCAATACCTATAAATATAATTACACAAGGAATAATAGGAACTAAAATTTCACATCACCAGAAATTTTTGTTTTCTAATCCTCCGCGGTTTCTCGCCAACCAACGGAGCGTTAAATTTTAATTAACTAAAATAACAGTTTTTATTTATTTATTCGTTTGTTGAACGGATTTCTGATAAATCCGTTGTTATTAGAGCTCGATCTCTCATTTCTTCAGATATCTCTCAACCTTTGGTCCAACTCTCTCTCACAGCTCCTCCATTTCTCCCCGTTCAAATCTCAGAGACGCCAACCACAATTGCTTCCGCTCAGCACAATTAGTTTCCATGATTACTCTTAAATCCTACTTCTCTCGCCTCTCTCTAAAATCCATTTTTCGATTTCTGAATAGGGTAAATGGATATTGTTTCTGTGTGCGGGTGGTACTCGGAGAAGTTTGTGAAGAGCCCTGGGACAAGGAGGATTGCATTTCAGAGAAGTAGAAATACAAGGCCACCCTCTCTTTGCGTATCCAATCTTACCCTTCTCCTAAATTCTAATCAAACTTTATGATTTATTTTCTGGGATTTGAGTTTTTATCTCTCGATTTTTTTTTTTTGTTTGCAGAGGTATTAATTTTCCTTTGACTGGAAATTTAGGGTTTCTTAAAGTATAATGTTATCAAATTCTATTTTAGTAATTTTCTTATTTTAGGCTTTTGTAGGGACTGCTAATATACTGAATTTTTTGTCTCTGCATGATTTGTGGTCTTTGAAATTTTTGGTCTTTGCATGATTTGTAGGCTTTTGCAGAGGTATTAAACTTTATGGTATGTTCTGTTTTTAACGTTTTACTTCTCGCGTGTTCCGTTATTTGGTTTCTGTTGTCTGCCTCCTTCTAAGTTGCTTAAGTATTTTCATTTTCCATTGTTGGCTTATGGAAATTTGTAAAAATGGTTGTAGTTTCCTGACCAAATCCCAGAAAAAATATGCCGAAACACAGTGTAGCATGCAGTGGACATCCGTTAAGTTTCTCTTACTCGCTATACGTTGGCTTTTGCCATTGACCTATCCCTTACGACCTCGCCATCAAGTATCAAGGTATGGATTTAACTCTAAATCTCCTTTGCGAACTCTTTTCAATTTATTTTATATGTTTTATGAATTACATAAAATTTTCTCTTCCTAATGTTTAATTGTTGCTAATTTTACAGTTTAGTTGTTTCCCCTAATCTGGTGTTGAATTGTAATCTTGTCTTGGCCCAAGACAATTGATCCGGCCTATACACAAAGAAAGATCCATGCACGTGCTAGAGAATTCTAGCAAAGTTCAAGTTGGTGGAAGAGTCTAGAAGAATGGTGAGGATTCCACCAACATACAAGATTAATGTAGATAATTCTAGCTTAGGAAGGTAGTGGAATTATCTAGATATCTCTAGCATGATGCTTCCATGCTTCTCCAAGGTTCCATCCATGCCTATAAAAGGAGAAAGCGTCCACACCATTTGAAACAACCAAGAAAGCAAGTAGTGAGAAGTGAGAAGAAGCAACAAAGCTTCTAAGAGTGTTTGAGTGTTTCCTCTTGCACTAAGTTTGTGAGTGAATAAAAGTCTTGTGTAATACTTTAAGTATTCTTTCTTTCTCTAGCCTATCAATTCCGCTGCGTTACATTCTTCCTTGTGAGATAAATATCTCCAAAGTAGTGAAGTCTATTTAAGCCCCAACATCTGGATGGTTAAATTTTGAACATTTCTTCTTCCAAAATCCACATGAACTGAACTTTAGTGCTGAACAGACCTGGGTTTTATTTTGTGCTGGAGTTCATATGTATTTAGATTGGGAACATAATCTTTGTTGAATTCTAAGTTTTTATCCACTTTTGCTTTTTTTTTTCCCTTCAATGGTTTCAATTAATTATAGCCGACCCCACTTAGTGGGAAAAGACTTTGTTGTTGTTGTAATGGTTTCAATTAATTGTTGTTTTAGTATAACTATTGCCTATATGTTTCGGTTGAGGTACTTTTCTCACCTTTTCTTTCTTCTTTTTTATGTTTAAATTTATATGTAATTCATCTTTCGTGAGCATTCATTCCAGGATTTGTTTTGTAAATGATTTCAGAACAAAGAAAAATTTTGCTGCTGGTATTTCATCCATAGTTAATGAAAGGTTGTTGTAATTGTTTTCTCCACTGGTTGTGTTCTAATGTTATGTTTTTCGTTGCACAACTGATTAATCGTTATCTTCTCACTAAGAATTTTCAATTTGAATATCACATGAGTTCGAAAGCTTCCTTTCACAATTTGGTAAGGTCGTGGAGCATAAGATCATATGCGATCAAGTCACAAAGCGCTATGAAACACGTATTATATTCCAACAAGGATATGATAAGAAAAGTAATTAAACTGAAAACAATAAAATTACAGCATCCCATGTAATTTTAATGTGTATAATGTAGGAGGAAGAGGTGGCAGCAAGTGAACAAGTACATGGAGCTATTTTTAATGCGTAATTTAAATTATATTCGGTTCGGTATTGGCTTCCACCATCTGATTCTGTTCTTTCATTATTTTATGTGTTATTGTTCTTCTTGACCATTACAGGGAGCTATGTTTCATAGGGATGCTGCACTTCTTGGTGCTATGTGGCCTAGAAGAAGCATCAGCTTCTGAGGGTGTCATTCAGTGAATGTGGTATGTACTTTGTGTTTTACGGATCTATGCTTTCTGTGCTAATTTTTTATTGTTATTGTTGTTGGGTAAGTATTTAAGTTAAGTAGTGGCAAACATAGTGGTTTTGCTCTTGCAAGGGAATTGTCTTTTTACCCCAGTAAGTAACATTAACTTCTGTAACAATTTCTTATAGCTTTGAAAAATGGTTTCTAATCCCGCAGTAGCGCGCGCGCCATATTTCTAGTTTTTACTAAAGCTTTGGGAAAGGAACATTTTAAATCTCTATTAGGCAAGTTGGACGTTTTTAATAAGGGAGAGCATCACGGGCTGATTACTTAATTACTTTGTACCAATTGGCTATGTAGTAGGGATTCTTGTAATTGTATATACCTATATTTTACAACAATCAAAATCAATCCAATTGAAGTAAATTCCAGAACTTCCAGAACTAATTTTAAGAAAACTTGGCAATTTGTTTATCTTTTGGGAATGATTTACGTCACGTATCATTTTTCTTTTCGTGCACATTCTTTGAACTTGTTTACCTTATATATTAGCTATATATTTTTTTGTAGAAAATCCTCCGTAAATGATTTCCGATTTTACTAAATTAAGTTCCTTCTCTCAACCAACTTGCTGTATTCTCCTCCATTTCAATTTCGGTGTACATTACCTACTCTCTCCACAAACAACCGCATAGCCAAAATAGTATAGTGTTCAACCAACTTACTCTATTCCCTTCCTTTACAACTTTTGTCTTTGCAATACGATGAAACTTGCCTAAACTTAATTGACTTTTTAAAACGTTAGTGACGATTTGTGATAATAAAATTCTGAAGCTGGAAACTTTTTTTGATACCCGTTTTTTATTTTATAATTCAAGCAGTAACAAACTAGTACTAAATCCGTTACTTTAATTTTAGTAACAATTGATCCAATCTAGGTATTGAAGTATAAATTTATTATTCGAAAAGAAAATCATTTTATCATACTACAAAATACTGAAAAGAGCTGATTTCACAATTTATAGTTACCATGCTGTAGAAACTTCTTCAGTTCTGCTTTCTACTATATTATCAAACAGAAAAAAGAGAATAGCTATAGAGGAAATGCAAATTATTTATTAGCTGATATGTTTAGTGTGCTGAGGATGAGTCAAACAGAGAACCGTGCAGCTCAAGTTCTCTCGCTTCTGTTCTCCCATTAATCTGAATCAGGATTGATGGGTTACAGATCGTGAGCAGACGCAGACGAAGCAGTCCATGGCCCTTCAGTTGACTGATCCATTTCTATCCGTTTCTCGCTCGTGCCCCTTCCAAAACTAGATTGAAAATGTTTCCTCATTGCATCGATCTCAATACTCTCGGCTTTTGGATCCGAGACCAACTCCTGAACAACAGCCTTTTCCTTCGAGCATGCTCACAACCGAAGACATGGTAGGCCTAGCTGTCGAAGTAACATTGCAACAAAGAAGAGCGACATTAATTGCAACAATCATCTCCTCTTTGTTAAAGTCTGATCCCAACCTTGGATCAACTAGGTCCATCAAATCCCCTTGCTGTTTTAGAAGTCGTGCCTACAAAAAATGGAAGTAGCAAAAGCAATATAAACTTTGTCTTTGGATTAAACTTCAACGATTCAAACGTACTTTCACACATATAAGGTATAGTGAGAAAATTTGAAGTTAAATTAGGAACTAGTAAATTCATGTTACCCAATCAAGAAGATAAAAGCTTTCTTCCTTTTTCCGGTACGTTGTGTTGTTCCTCCCGCTAACAATTTCCAATACGAGAATACCAAAACTATAGACATCTGCTTTATCAGTCAGATAACCTCTCATTGCATATTCAGGTGCCATATATCCACTGCAATATCATGAAATCATATCATTAACCCAAATTTAGCTAAAGTAACTAGTAAAAATATTGCTAATTGAATACTTATGATTAATCCAATAGTTAGAGAGATGCACAGTAATACAACTATATTGAAAGAACAAATCTGCCCTTGAATTGAACAACAAAGATTTGATGAGGTTGAAAATTATGTAAGTTAGAGATTTTCCGTTGCTCTATCTTCTTTTTTAAGGGTGGAAGAAGATTAAAACAAGACAATAAGAAGATAAATAAAAGTTTAGGGACTCACTAAGTTCTAGCAATACGGGTGCTAATGTGTGTATTATCCTCTTCATCAAGCTTGGCCAATCCAAAGTCAGATATTTTCGGGTTAAGATTTTTATCAAGCAGAACATTAGAAGCTTTGATGTCTCTATGAACGACCTTCAATCTTGATTCCTCATGAAGATAAGCCAAACCTCTTGTTGTACCAATACAAATCTTGTGCCTTGTTGGCCAATCCAACTTCAATTGACTTTCTTCTACCCTTTCAATTTGCCAAATTAAACAAAGTTGGTTGTAAGGGACATATTTTTAGTGCATAAGATCTTTTATGCCCACTGTATGATGAAATGAACTTTTGGCAAACAAGACTAATATTTATCGAATAAAACACAAGCGACACTATTATTTTCCAGGTACTCATAAACAAGCAATAGTTGATTTCCTTCAATACAACATCCGTGGAGCTTGACAAGATGAGGGTGTTGCAGAGCAGAAATCATGCCAATCTCATTAACAAATTCACGATTCCCTTGCTTTGATTTGGAAGAAAGCTGCTTAACAACTATTACGGTGCCATCTGCTAGAATGCCCTACATTTGAGAAAGATAATCAAATTAGCATCACTACGGAGCAAATTAACTTTCATTAGACCGGACAGTATCAAATTAGAAAAAAAGTGTAATCAATAACTAAATTCTTTGCCCCGAAGAATACCTTATAAACAGAACCAAAACCACCCTCACCAATCTTATTGGCTTTGTTAAAGTTGCTTGTGGCATCTTTGAGTTGCTTGAAGGTAAATTTACCAGTTTGCAGGTCCACACCCTTCAAATCTGTATAACAAGTAAAATTCATAAGAAATTGTGTCTAAGAAAACGTTTTGAACGATAGCATTCTTAGTTCTTAATACTTTGTGCCTGATTCTAGAATTTAACTAGTAACTGGATCCATAGGCAGACACTTAGCATCATGAGTTTGGACGATACATATATTACAGCAACATCAAAGTGCCGGAAAGCTCAATATCTAAATAATTACTGTCTTTGTGGTGCACGTTAATATGCTTGAAAACCATGCAAAATACCCTAAATATTGTACTTAGTTACGAAAAAACTCGATCAGAAAAAGTAACGGAGAAACAGAAAGGAAAAATAAGTATAACAGAATAAACTGCAAATTAATACCATCCTCCAATGTCTTTTGTTGTCCTAGGAGGCCTCTCTTCCAAAGAATACCAAATATCAGTAGTATCATGAAGACTGCTCCAACCACAATTCCAACCACAGCACCTACAGGCAGGCCACTTCCACCAGGTTTTGGCGGGGGATCAAAGTCTGTCGAAAGCAAGAATATAGCTTAAATGAGTGTAAATGTAAATGTAATTAATATGAGGTTGGATTGCTCAACCAGCTATCTAATGCAAAACGAAACAGAAGATTGAACCCGGTCTTTAGGGCATCCTTAAATAATTAGATAGTATATGAAGTAATCTCTCGAACAAACTTTCGTTGGATGGTTGTAAATATTATATGTTTACTCTAGTGAACTGGATAGTTTTCATGTAAATAGTTAAAAATGCTCGAAGTTGAATTTTGTTG